>NC_057812.1:611961900-612092763 GCF_018294505.1 Triticum aestivum
CCCTATCTCTCTCCACTAAGGCCCAACAAGGCCCATTAGTTCTCGGGGGGGGGGGGGTCCGGTAACCCCCGGTACTCCGATAAATGTCCGAAACCTTCCGGAACCTTTCCGGTGTCCAAACATAGTCGTCCAATATATCGATCTTTATGTCTCGACCATTTCGAAACTCCTCGTCATGTCCGTGATCACATCCGGAACTCCGAACTACCTTCGGTACATCAAAATATATAAACTCATAATATAACCGTCATCTAACTTTAGGCGTGCGGACCCTACGGGTTCGAGAACTATGTAGACATGACCGAGACACGTCTCCGGTCAATAACCAATAGCGGAACCTGGATGCTCATATTGGCTCCTACATATTCTACGAAGATCTTTATCGGTCAAACCGCATAACAACATACGTTGTTCCCTTTGTCATCGGTATGTTATTTGCTCGATATTCGATCATCGGTATCTCAATACCTAGTTTAATCTCGTTACCGACAAGTCTCTTTACTCGTTCCGTAATACATCATCCCGCAACTAACTCATTAGTTGCATTGCTTGCAAGGCTTATAGTGATGTGCATTACCAAGTGGGCCCAGAGATACCTCCCCGACAATCGGAGTGACAAATTATAATTTCAAAATACGCCAACCCAACAAGTAATTTTGGAGACACCTGTAGAGCACCTTTATAATCACCCAGTTACATTGTGACGTTTGGTAGCACACAAAGTGTTCCTCCGGTAAATGGGAGTTGCATAATCTCATAGTCATAGAAACATGTATAAGTCATGAAGAAAGCAATAGCAACAAACTAAACGATCAAGTGCTAAGCTAACGAAATGGGTCAAGTCAATCACATCATTCTCCTAATGATGTGATCCCGTTAATCAAATGACAACTCTTTGTCTATGGCTAGGAAACATAACCATATTTGATTAACGAGCTAGTCAAGTAGAGGCATACTAGTGACACTCTGTTTGTCTATGTATTCACACATGTATCATGTTTTCGGTTAATACAATTCTAGCATGAATAATAAACATTTATCATGATATAAGAAAATAAATAATAATTTTATTATTACCTCTAGGGCATTATTTCCTTCACCATTTGCATGGCGATTTGATTGGTTGGAGTGTTTCTGCCGCTGCCAGGATAACGCATACGTATGCGACAGACGCGGGGTACCATTGGAAACAGGTGGGAGAAAAAGGCAAAGCGCAAACTATTCAGGAAAAAACGGAAAAATCTTATGCGCAGAGAAAAAGGGAACAGAGGGAATACATCCTTACCAACAGGAAGTACAAGGCATGAACGCAACATGGCAACATTTTCGGTTTGTTCCATATGTAATGCATCGGCACATGGAGACACTCATTATTTGGGTGTCGGATGGCTCACTGTGTTTGGGTCTTGGGGGATGAAGAAATCCTCGAACATGTGATATTAAATCTTTCCCTACTAATAAAGCACGGAGTGCTTCTGGTCGTACGTCGTCATCAATTTACAAAAACGTCCCTCTATTTCTGCAAAATCAACCCGCAATCCCTATTAAGTGGATCTGAGAAACTATTCGTTTTTAAAAAAAAAGTAGCGTCGCGGCGGTGGCCTTGGCCGGCATGGAGGTGAGCTTGCGGGCGCGCTTGCGGTAGGCGAGCCTAGCCCGCAAGCCCTCCCGTTGCTTGGTGAGGGCCTTGGCCTTCCTGCGCGCCTTGTCGGCCTCGGCGTTGGCCTTGGCGGGCCGAGGCATCGCGTAACGGGCGGCGGATCTCGGCTGCTCCGCCGTGGATCCGGCGGCAGACGGATCGAGACAGGAGAGGCGGCAACCTCCATGGCGGGCCCCTGGAGGAGACCATCGTGGATTGAGATGGAGAGGCGACGACCTCCATGGCGAGCTACGGGGCAGAGGAGGCAGGGTCTTGTGGCGGCGCTCGCCTGAGCTCCTGGCGCCGGGAAGATATCGGGAACGGACGAAGGACGGCGAGGCAGGCCGGGGAGGGGCCGGATCCGGCGATTCCCGACAACGGATGGGCGGTGGCGGTCTCCATGCTGCGGGGTCGGCTCGAAGTTCCTGCAGTGGGCATGGTGGTCTTCCTGTTGAAGAAAATAGAGAGGGTTCAGAGAGAGAAGAGAGAGACAGGGGAGAGATAGAGAGGGAGAGAGGAGGCGGGGCAACGTCGCAGTGCAGCTACTGCTCACCTAGGCGACGACGTCGGCAGGGCCGCCGGGGCATGGGTCGGAGCGGAGGACCTCGAGCGTCCATGGCGGCCTCCCTGCAACAGAGAGCAAGAGAGATAGAGGGAGATGAGAGTAAACTGGGAAAAGAGAATAAGGGAAGAGGGAGATGGCGGGGAAAGGAATGCAGGGGGACGACGGGGGCCCGCTCGGTGGCTTCGGTCATCGGCGGAAGAAGGAGCTCAGGGACTAGGTGGTTGTGCTCGGGAGCAGCAGATCGAGCAGGAGAAAGGAGGGGATAGAATGAGGCGATGGAATAAGAAGGAACTCAGAGAAAGGAGGGGATAGAATGGGATAAGCTTCAACGGCAGAGGAAGGGCTCAGCAAATTTGACGCCTTAAGACGAGACATACACGTGACGGTGTACGTGGCCTCCACTTTTTTTTAATTGGGTACGTGGCCTCCACCCGCATGACAGTGATGGGCAACAAAGAAAATTTTGCTTTTTTATGGTGATGATGGGATGGGGGTGCGTGGTCTTTGGGCCAAGTTTAAATAGAGCAAAAGAAAAAGAACCAAACATAATTTGTAAACCCAACAACCAGCATTTTCTAAAAAAATAATCAACATAGTAAAAACATGTTTGATTTTGAATATTAACAACAAATAATTCTTTATAAATAATCCCACTTGAATGCACCACTACTCTTCCATCCAAAAGAAATCCTTCTGCATTTAAATCCTCTGAAAATCCGAAGAATTAATTTTGAACTATTTATTAAACCTCGAATGGTATACTGTTATTTTGTCTGTATATCCCGCTAAAAACACTTACACCATTCCTTTTCCACCTGATGATAGTGGTAAGCTGAAGGAGGAGCCATCAAAGGACATCCCTATGACTTTCTCAACTTTATACTACATGGTCTAGACACCAACAATCATGTTTTATATTGCGGACATTGAGCGTGTGTGTGTTTTTTAAGATAAAGGGTGTTTCAAAATCTTCTTGCTTTAAAAAATCATGCTTTTAAGTATGTTCACGTTTTTTAACGAATGCACAAAATCCCAAAAGATCCAGCTTAAACAAATATTTAAAATTTATCACAAAATTTTAAAATTTCATATTTAAAAAGACATGCGGTCAAAACATGTTCATCTTCAAAACATGTTTCAATTCTAATAAAAAGATAAAAATTTCAAAATTGTTCATTTATTTCAAAATAAATAAATATTAGTGTTTCCCCGAAGAGTAAATAAATAAAACCGATTACTAGACTACTCCATGTACCACTACTCTTCCATCATATTACTCCGAAAAACAATAGCAGTATAAACTTATTACCCATGTTTATGAGAACTGCGTATAAGAAATGGCGTGTACTGTCACACGGAGTAGGCTTTACGATATTTTTCGCCCGTTGCAACGCACGGGCATTTGTACTAGTAGAACTGAAGATGCTCGCCTATGGACTTTTTGGCTCTGCGACACAATGAATAATCAGCAGGCCCTGCTCATGTTCTGCCTTACCATATGGGTGATTTTGTGGGCTCGTAGGCGCACCATTCACGACGATGAATTTCAAGGCCCGCTATCCACCTTGTGCTTCATAACCAGATTTTTGGATGATCTGTAAATAGCGGCATTTCGTCCAATGTGTCACAACACGGCAGGTTCAGAAACCTCCCAAGTGGATTGCGCCTGGGGGAGAAGCAGCGAAGATCAAGGCGGACGGTGGCCTTTCTCGCTGTGGCAATGTAGGTGCAGCGGCAGCAATCTGCATAGACAGATTTGGACGTTACCTGGGGACCTCCGGTTTTACTTTCGACGGATTACTTGATCCTCCATCTTTGGAGGCACAAGCATGTAATGAGGCCCTAACTCTTGCCAAGGATCTGAACTTACGCAAAGTGGTGATTTCTTCAGATTGCCTTGAGGTGGTGACAAGCATCAACTAAGTTGCAGACTAGCTAGTCTACGCGCCAGTTCTCAATGAAATACATCATCTCATGAAGGAATTTGATGAAGTTTGTATTCTTTTTTGAGCCTCGTGAGATCAAATCCTGAAGCCCACGATTTAGCTAAAGCTTCTTCGACTCTTGTAAATGGGAGCCATTTGTGGCTAGGAGTAGCCTGACATTATATATATGTATACCATACACTTTGATCCTTGAATAAAATACCTAGTTACCCTAAAAAAGAATGCAATTTACAAAAAGAAAAGGAATAAGTATCAGTACAATTGATGATAACCCCCCCAGTTCGTGTGCATGCTAGCATATCCTATTTATAGCATGGGTCGACGCTTAAGGGATCTCCTATACCGCGTGTGACGCACTTCCTCCCCTCTCGCGCGCCCCTATTGAAGTTCAAAATTTAGAAAAATGTGAAATTTGGAAAATGTTCCTGAAAACATAAAAATTTGTGGATTAAAAAATGTCCATGCTTTTCATTAATGTTCGTGTATTGAAAAATGTTTGTGAATATGAAAAAAAATCATTGATACAATTTTTTTAGCAATTCAAACCAGTTTGCGGATTCAAAAAAATGTTCATCGATTCAAAAAATAATCACAGAATCAAAACAATATTCACATGTTTCATAAAAATGTTTACAATTCACAATTTTTTTGGGAAATTGTGAACATTTGTCTAAACCCTTGACTCTTTTTCAATAGGCTAACATTTTTCGGAAATTGGGGGAATTCACGAATAACTTTTTGTTCTGAGAACATTTTTTAAATGCATGAACATTTGTCGAATACATGAACATTTTTTGAAATGGCGAACATTTCTTTAATCGATGAACACATTTTTAACTCATGATTTTTTTTCTAATTTGTGAACATTTAGGAAAAATCATGGACACCTTTTGAATTTGCGAACATTTGATCAATTTCCTAACATTTTATGAGTACACGGACATTTTTTCAAAATCATAAACATTTTCTGAATATATGATCGTTTTGTGTGAAATCATGAACACTTTCTGAATCCACGGACATTTCATGATTTCTTGAACATTGTTTTCGTAATGCAATTTTCATAAAATTTTGTAATATTTTAAATCACAAATTATTAAAAATAGAAAAAACAATAACGGAAAAGAAGAAAGAAAAAAAAGAAAAACTAAAAAAACAGAGTGCCACGCGCATGGGACGGCCCAAAACAGAGTCCCACACCCCTCCTGCCCGATCGCTCTCATGAACGTACCTTTCTCCCTCAAGTTAGGGTTTCGCTCCTCCCGGTGGCGATCTGGCCGCCGTCGAGACGATTTGCTTCCCTACCGCCGCGTCCTTCCGCCGTTCTCCCTCGCTAGCCAGGGTGCGCAAGCGCCCGATCCTAGTAGGAACGGGGGCCGACGGGTTAGGGTTCCACAACGAGAATACCCAATCTGCTTTGTTTGCTTTGGGTGAGAGATATAATGGCTTCTGGAGGATCTTCGAGTTCTGCGGGAGTTGGCGATGTTGAATTGCTGATCAAAGAGCTGGACTAAAGGAGGAAGATCTGGACGACGTGATCTTTGATGAGGTGCAGGTGCCACCAGAGAAACCTAGATGGGTTGCTTTGGCTAAGGTTAATACTCCTAAATCCTATAGCCAAACCTGGTTCTACAGAAACATGAGATCAGCATGGGATGCAGCACAAGAAGTAAAGTTCAAGCCCCTGGAAAACAATCTATACACTGTCCAATTTTCATGCTTGGGTGATTGGGAGAGGGTAATGAACGATGGTCCTTGGAACTTCAGAGGAGATGCGGTGCTGATCATGCCGTATGATGGGATCACACAACCCTCAACCATCAAGCTGGAAACAATCGATATATGGATCCAAATCCATGATGTGCCAGATCTATATGCCCATCTGGTTACCCCGCTGGTTGCAAAGGTGGGTGAGGTTTTGCTCTCTGAACCACCATCAAATGACTTTGTGGGCAACTTCTACCGTGTTTGGGTTTGGCTCAATGTTCTAAAGCCGCTGAAGAACGCGGTGACTATGGTCAGGGATGGAAAGAGGCAGATATACAGAGTCAAATATGAACGCCTCCCAGATTGGTGTGCGGTGTGTGGAATGCTAGGCCATCAGTTCAAAGAGCACGACAGTGGGATCCATCCTCCATCGGCCTTGGTATTTAAGGATCTCAGAGCCAGCTGGTTCATGCGCAGCGGCCGGGGTCCAGGAGAGGGCCGAGGCCGTCAGGGTGGAAGGCGTGGAGGCCGTTCAGGTAGCCGTCCGGATCCTCATGAGAGGGATGCATACAGCAGGTCAGATGGGAACAAGATGAGAGGTTCAGGCGGAGGTGTACCCCCGGAGGTAGCGGATACTGATGTGGACATGGACGAAGTAAGCAGGAAAAGGCTTGCAGGGAAGGAACTAGGGGCCAACCATAAATAACTTTTGAACACAGATGATGGCCGCAAGGTTAACGACCAGCTAGCTATTGTTCTTGCCACCAGTCCTCCGATTGTCAGGGAGCAGAAACGGACCAAGACAAGGCTTGAGCAAGCCGATGCAAGCAACTCATTAGTCAGAAATTTGGCGGGCTCCTTTGAGGAGCGCCGCCAGCCCCAATGAATGCTCTTTGTTGGAACTGCCGTGGAGCGGGTAAACCTGCGGCAGTTCAAGAGCTTCGCGATTTTGCGAAGAAGTTTACCCCTACCCTCTTATGTATTGTTGAGACGCAAATAGAAGGAAGAAGGGTAGAAGCTCTAGCTAGCTCGATAGGCTATGATAATGCTTATGCAGTTGACAGTCAAGGCCGTAGTGGCGGCATTGGACTTTTCTGGAACAATGTAACAAAAATTGAAATTCTTGGTTATTCTTGTTATCATTTGTATGTGTCTGTTGAGGAGGAAGGTGAGGAAAAGTGGAGGATGACATGCGTCTATGGTGAAGCCCAAACTCACCTGCGTCACCAAACTTGGACAGTTCTTAAAAATATAAGCACTTTGAGCACGCTTCCGTGGATCTGTATCAGTGATTTCAATGAAGTCTTACGTCCAAATGAGCACGAGGGAGTGGGACAACGTAGCAACGCTCAGATCCAAGCATTTCGAGATACTATTGATGTTTGCATGTTGCTAAACTTGGGATACAAGGGACAGTTTTGGACTTTTGAGAAGAGGGTAGCAGGTGGTACATACACTCGGTGCAGATTGGACAGGGCTTTGGTCAACTCTGATTGGTTGGCAAGATTCCCCTTGGCCTTGGTCACTCATGAAACTGCAGCTTCGTCAGACCACCTTGCTTTACTCCTTGACTTCGGTTGGGCCAAAGCGGAGAGAAGGAAATACGAGTTTAAATACGAGACGATGTGGGAGATGCATGAGGGCCTTAATGATGCGGTTGCACAGGGCTGGGGTGTGGATGCACCTTCTTCCATGGTGGAAGAGTTGAGAGGAAAGCTTGCTAATTTAGCAAAAGACTTGGGAAGGTGGAGTAATGACACTTTCGGCAGTGTACGAAAAGAGATTAAAGCCCTAAAAAATAGCTTGAAGAGCAACGGGGTGACCCCCTACGTACGGGGCCATCACATGCAGAACTCAAGGTTAATGAAAGGCTGATTGAACTTTATCATAGGGAGGAAATTATGTGGCGGCAGCGGGCACGGATTGACTGGCTGAGTGCAGGAGATAAAAACACAAAATTCTTTTATATGAGAGCAAGTCTGAGACGAAAAAAGAATCTCATCAAAGCTCTACAAAATTCTTTGGGTGCTATAGTAGTAGATCCGGATGAGATGAAAAGCCTGGCGAATGAGTTCTATCAAATGCTATATACAACTGAAGGGGTGCAAGGCATAGATGAAGTACTTAATAACGTGCCACGGAAAGTCTCGGAGGAGATGAATGCAATGTTGAACGCTGAATACACAAAGGAGGAGGTGAAAACAGCCCTGTTTCAGATGTTCCCCACCAAAGCTCCGGGACCGGATGGCTACCCGGCGCACTTTTATCAGCATCATTGGGATATTTGTGGGGACGACCTGACGAGGGTGGTGCTGAGCATAGTCAGAGGAGAGCAAAGCCCGGAAAGTATAAATGATACAGTTTTGGTCCTGATCCCAAAGGTTCTAAATCCTACCTTACTCTCTCAGTTTCGGCCCTTTGTCTGTGCAACGTAATCTATAAGATTGCATCCAAAGTGATTGCAAACAGACTGAAAGTAGTTTTGCCTGACATAATTTCTGAAAATCAGTCTGCATTTGTATCGGGAAGATTAATCACGGATAACATCATATGTGCAAAAGAGTGCCTACATTTCATGAAGAAGTCCAAACCCAAGACTAATAGTCTCTGTGCTCTCAAGCTGGACATGATGAAGGCATATGATAGATTGGAGTGGTCTTATCTGAAGGCCATTATGAGCAAATTGGGCTTTTCTCAGTAGTGGATCACCACAGTAATGGGTATGGTTTCTTCAGTATCCTTTTCTGTTCTTTTTAATGGTGAGAAGCTCGAGTCTTTCAGACCTACCAGAGGAATCCGACAGGGAGACCCAATCTCCTGAAGGAAATATGCCCTAGAGGCAATAATAAAGTTATTATTTATTTCCTTATACCATGATAAATGTTTATTATTCATGCTAGAATTGTATTAACCGGAAACATAATACATGTGTGAATACATAGAGAAACAGAGTGTCACTAGTATGCCTCTACTTGACTAGCTCGTTGATCAAAGATGGTTAACTTTCCTAAGCATAGACATGAGTTGTCATTTGATTAACGGGATCACATCATTAGGAGAATGATGTGATTGACTTGACCCATTCCGTTAGCTTAGCACTTGATCGATTTGTTTGTTGCTATTGCTTTCTTCATGACTTATACATGTTCCTATGACTATGAGATTATGCAACTCCCGTTTACCGGAGGAACACTTTGTGTGCCACCAAACGTCACAACGTAATTGGGTGATTATAAAGGTGCTCTATAGGTGTCTCCAAAGGTACTTGTTGGGTTGGCGTATTTTGAGATTACGATTTGTCACTCCGATTGTCAGAGAGGTATCTCTGGGCCCACTCGGTAATGCACATCACTATAAACCTTGCAAGCATTGCAACTAATGAGTTAGTTGTGGGATGATGTATTACGGAACGAGTAAAGAGACTTGCCGGTAACGAGATTGAACTAGGTATTGAGATACCGACGATCGAATCTCGGGCAAGTAACATACCGATGACAAAGGGAACTACGTATGTTGTTATGCGGTCTGACCGATAAAGATCTTTGTAGAATATGTAGGAGCCAATATGGGCATCCAGGTCCTGCTATTGGTTATTGACCAGAGAGGTGTCTCGGTCATGTCTACATAGTTCTTGAACCCGTAGGGTCCGCACGCTTAACGTTCATTGACAATATAGTACTATGAGTTATGTATGTTGGTGACCGAATGTTGTTCGGAGTCCCGGATGAGATCACGGACATGACGAGGAGCTCCGGAATGGTCCCGAGGTAAAGATTCATATATTGGATGATATGGTTTGGCCAAGGGGTCAGGCCCATGGGGCTATAAGTTGGTGCAAAAGGAGTTTTGCGGAGGCCAGGGGGCCAAACGCCGGAGACCCTGGCGTCTGGCCCTAGGCCAGACGCCGAGGCCCATGGCATCTAGGCCAGACGCCAAGGTTTGTGGCGTTTGGTCCTGGAGTCTGAGTGGGACTCTTGTCTTTCGGGCAAAACCGACTTTGAGAAGGCTTTTGCTCCAAGTTTCGACCCCAGGGCTCAACATATAAATAAAGGGGCAGGGATAGCACCAAAGACACATCAAGAAACACCAAGCCATGTGCCGGCAACCCCGTCCCCTCTAGTTTATCCTCCGTCATAGTTTTTGTAGTGCTTAGGTGAAGCCCTACGGAGATTGTTCTTCACCAACACCGTCACCACGCCATCGTGCTGCCGGAACTCATCTACCACTTCGCCCCTCTTACTGGATCAAGAAGGCGAGGACGTCACCGAGCCGATCATGTGCAGAACTCGGAGGTGCCATGCTTTCGGTACCTGGATCGGTCGGATCGTGAAGACGTACAACTACATCAACCACATTGATATAACGCTTCCGCAAACGGTCTACAAGGGTATGTAGACAACACTCTCCCCTCTCGTTGCTATGCATCACCATGATCCTGCGTGTGTGTAGGAATTTTTTTGAAATTACTACGCTCCCCAACAGTGGCATCCAAGCCAGGTTTTATGCGTAGATGTCATATGCACGAGTAGAACACAAGTGAGTTGTGGGCGATATAAGTCATACTTCTTACCAGCATGTCATACTTTTGTTCGGCGGTATTGTTGGATGAAGCGGCCCGGACAAACATTACGCATATGCTTACGCGAGACTGGTTCTACCGACGTGCTTTGCACACAGGTGGCTGGCGGGTGTCAGTTTCTCCAACTTTAGTTGAATCGAGTGTGGCTACGCCTGGTCCTTGCGAAGGCTAAAACAGCACCAACTTGACGAACTATCGTTGTGGTTTTGATGCGTAGGTAAGAACGGTTCTTGCTAAGCCCAGTAGCAGCCACGTAAAACTTGCAACAACAAAGTAGAGGACGTCTAACTTGTTTTTGCAGGGCATGTTGTGATGTGATATGGTCAAGACATGATGCTAAATTTTATTGTATGAGATGATCATGTTTTGTAACCGAGTTATCGGCAACTGGCAGGAGCCATATGGTTGTCGCTTTATTGTATGCAATGCAATCGCCCTGTAATGCTTTACTTTATCACTAAGCGGTAGCGATAGTAGTAGAAGCATAAGATTGGCGAAACGACAACAATGCTATGATGGAGATCAAGGTGTCGCGCCGGTGACGATGGTAATCATGACGGTGCTTCGGAGATGGAGATCACAAGCACAAGAAGATGATGGCCATATCATATCACTTATATTGATTGCATGTGATGTTTATCTTTTATGCATCTTATCTTACTTTGATTGACGGTAGCATTATAAGATGATCTCTCACTAAATTATCAAGGTATAAGTGTTCTCCCTGAGTATGCACCATTGCGAAAGTTCTTCGTGCCGAGACACCACGTGATGATCGGGTGTGATAGGCTCTACGTTCAAATACAACGGGTGCAAAACAGTTGCACACGCGGAATACTCAGGTTAAACTTGACGAGTCTAGCATATAACAAATATGGCCTCGGAACACGGAGACCGAAAGGTCGAGCATGAATCATATAGTAGATATGATCAACATAATGATGTTCACCATTGAAACTACTCCATCTCATGTGATGATCGGACATGGTTTAGTTGATTTGGATCACGTGATCACTTAGAGGATTAGAGGGATGTCTATCTAAGTGGGAGTTCTTAAGTAATATGATTAATTGAACTTAAATTTATCATGATCTTAGTCCTGGTAGTATTAGCATATCTATGTTGTAGATCAATAGCTCGCGTTTAGCTCCCCTATTTTATTTTTGATATGTTCCTAGAGTAAACTAAGTTGAAAGGTGTTAGTAGCAATGATGCGGATTGGATCCGTGATCTGAGGTTTATCCTCATTGCTGCATATAAGAATTATATCCTTGATGCACCGCTAGGTGACAAACCTATTGCAGGAGCAGATGCAGATGTTATGAACGCTTGGCTAGCTCAATATGATGACTACTTGATAGTTTAGTGCACCTTGCTTAAACGACTTAGAATCGGGACTTCAAAGACATTTTGGACGTCATGGACCATATGAGATGTTCCAGGAGTTGAAGTTAATATTTCAAGCAAATACCCGAGTTGAGAGATATGAAGTCTCCAACAAGTTCTATAGCTAAAAGATGGAGGAGAATAGCTCAAGCGGTGAGCATGTGCTCAGATTGTCTGGGTACTACAATCGCTTGAATCAAGTGGGAGTTAATCTTCCAGATAAAATAGTGATTGACAGAATTCTCTAGTCACCATCACCAAGTTAGTAGAACATCGTGATGAACTATAATATGCAAGGGATAACGGAAACGATTCCCAAGCTCTTCGTGATGCTGAAATCGACGAAGGTACAAATCAAGAAAAACATCAAGTGTGGATGGTAAACAAAACCACTAGTTTCAAGTAAAGGGACAAAGGGAAGAAAGGGGAAATTCAAGAAAAACGGCAAGCAAGTTGCTGCTCAAGTGAAAAAACCCAAGTCTAAACCTAAGCCTGAAACTGAGTGCTTCTACTGCAAAGGACTGGTCACTGGAAGCGGAACTACCCAAGCAATTGGCGGATAAGACGGATGGCAAAGTGAACATAGGTATATTTGATATACATGTTATTGATGTGTACTTTACTAGTGTTTATAGCAACCCCTTAGTATTTGATACCAGTTCAGTTGCTAAGAATAGTAACTCGAAACAGGAGTTGCAAAATGAACAGAGACTAGTTAAGGGTGAAGTGACGATGTGTATTGGAAATGGTTCCAAGATTGATATGATCATCATCGCACACTCCCTATACTTTCGGGATTAGTGTTAAACCTAAAATAAATGTTATTTAGTGTTTGCGTTGAGCATGAATATGATTGGATCATGTTTATTGCAATACGGTTATTCATGTAAGTTAGAGAATAATTGTTGTTCTATTTACATGAATAAAACCTTCTATGGTCATACACCCAACGAAAATGGTTTGTTGGATCTCGATCGTGCTGATACACATTTTCATATATTGAAGCCAAAAGAAGCAAAGTTAATAATGATAGTGCAACTTATTTATGGCACTGCCGTTTAGGTCATATTTGTGTAAAGCGCATGAAGAAAATCCATGCTGATGGGCTTTTGGAATCACTTGATTATGAATCAGTTGATGCTTGCGAACCATGCCTCATGGGCAAGATGAATAAGACTCCGTTCTCCGGAACAATGGAGCGAGCAACAGATTTGTTGGAAATCATACATACTGATGTATGTGGTCCGATGAATATTGAGGCTCACGGCAGGTATCATTATTTTCTCATCTTCACAGATGATTTGAGCAGATATGAGTATATCTACTTGATGAAACACAAGTCTGAAACATTTGAAAAGTTCAAAGAATTTCAGAGTGAAGTGGAGAACCATCGTAACAAAAATAAAAGTTTCTACGATATGATCGCAGAAGTAAAATATTTGAGTTATGAGTTTGGCCTTCAGTTAAAACAATGTGAAATAGTTTCACTACTCATGCCACCTGGAACACCACAGCGTAATGGTGTGTCCGAATGTCATAACCGTACTTTATTTGATATAGTGCAATCTATGATGGCTCTTACCGATTTACCACTATTGATTTGGGGTTATGCATTAGAGACAGCTGCATTCACGTTAAATAGGGCACCATCTAAATTTGTTGAGACGACATCGTATGAACTATGGTTTGGCAAGAAACCTAAACTGTCGTTTCTTAAAGTTTGAGGTTGCAATGCTTATGTGAAAAAGTTTCAACCTGATAAGCTCAAACCCAAATTAGAGAAGTGTGTCTTCATAGGATACCCAAAAGAAAAATGTTGGGTACACCTTCTATCACAGATCCGAAGACAAGATATTCATTGCTGAGAATGGATCCTTTCTAGAGAAGGAGTTTCTCTCGAAAGAAGTGAGTGGGAGGAAAGTAGAACTTGATGAGGTAACTGTACCTGCTCCCTTATTAGAAAGTAGTTCATCACAGAAATCTGTTCCTGTGACTACTACACCAATTAGTGAGGAAGCTAATGATGATGATCATGTAACTTCAGATCAAGTTACTACCGAACCTCGTAGGTAAACCAGAGTGAGATCCACACCAGAGTGGTACGGTAATCCTGTTCTGGAGGTCATGTTACTTGACCATGACGAACCTACGAACTATGAGGAAGTGATGATGAGCCCAGATTCCACGAAATGGCTTGAGGCCATGAAATCTGAGATGAGATCCATGTATGAGAACAAAGTATGGACTTTGATTGACTTGCCCAATGATTGGCGAGCCATTGAGATTAAATGGATCTTCAAGAGGAAGACAGACGCTTATAGTAGTGTTACTATCTACAAAGCTAGAATTGTCGCAAAAAGGTTTTCGACAAGTTCAAGGTGTTGACTACGATGAGAGTTTCTCACTCGTATCTATGCTTAAGTCTGTCCGAATCATGTTAGCAATTGCCACATTTTATGAAATCTGGCAAATGGATAAATAAAATTACATTCCTTAATGGATTTATTAAAGAAGAGTTGTATATGATGCAACAAGAAAGTTTTGCCAATCCTAAAGGTGCTAACAAAATATGCAAGCTCCAGCGATCCATCTATGGACTAGTGCAAGCATCTCGGAGTTGGAATATACGCTTTGATAAGTTGATCAAAGCATATAGTTTTATACAGACTTCCGATGAAGCCTGTATTTACAAGAAAGTGAGTGGGAGCACTACAACATTTCTGATAAGTATATGTGAATGACATATTGTTGATCAGAGATAATGTAGAATTATTCTGCAAAGCATAAAGGAGTGTTTGAAAGGAGTTTTTCAAAGAAAGACCTCAGTGAAGCTGCTTACATATTGAGCATCAAGATCTATAGAGATGGATCAAGACACTTGATAAGTTTTTCAATGAGTACATACCTTGACGAGATTTTGAAGTAGTTCAAAATGGAACAGTCAAAGAAAGAGTTCTTGCCTGTGTTACAAGGTGTGAAACTGAGTAATACTCAAAGCCCGACCACGGCAGAAGATAGAAAGAGAATGAAAGTCATTCCCTATGCCTTGGCCATAGGTTCTATAAAATATGAAGACCCTGAGTTTGGCAAGGGAGTACAATAGTGATCTAGGAGTAGATCACTGGACATTGGTCAAAATTATCCTTAGTGGAATAAGGATATGTTTCTCGATTATGGAGGTGACAAAAGGTTCGTCGTAAAGGGTTATGTCGTTGCAAGTTTTGACACTGATCCACATGACTCAAAGTCTCAATCTGGATACATATTGAAAGTGGGAGCAATAAGCTAGAGTAGCTCCGTGCAGAGCACTGTTGACATAGAAATTTGCAAAATACTTACGGATCTGAATGTGGCAGACCCGTTGACTAAACTTCTTTCACAAGCAAAACATGATCACACCTTAGTACTCTTTGGGTGTTAATCACATATCGATGTGAACAAGATTATTTACTCTAGTAAACCCTATGGGTGTTGGTCACATGACGATGTGAACTATGGGTGTTAATCACATGGTGATGTGAGCTATTGATGTTAAATCACATGGCGATGTGAACTAGATTATTGACTCTAGTGCAAATGGGAGACTGAAGGAAATATGCCCTAGAGGCAATAATAAAGTTATTATTTATTTCCTTATACCATGATAAATGTTTATTATTCATGCTAGAATTGTATTAACCGGAAACATAATACATGTGTGAATACATAGAGAAACAGAGTGTCACTAGTATGCCTCTACTTGACTAGCTCGTTGATCAAAGATGGTTAACTTTCCTAAGCATAGACATGAGTTGTCATTTGATTAACGGGATCACATCATTAGGAGAATGATGTGATTGACTTGACCCATTCCGTTAGCTTAGCACTTGATCGTTTTGTTTGTTGCTATTGCTTTCTTCATGACTTATACATGTTCCTATGACTATGAGATTATGCAACTCCCGTTTACCGGAGGAACACTTTGTGTGCCACCAAACGTCACAACGTAATTGGGTGATTATAAAGGTGCTTTATAGGTGTCTCCAAAGGTACTTGTTGGGTTGGCGTATTTCGAGATTACGATTTGTCACTCCGATTGTCGGAGAGGTATCTCTGGGCCCACTCGGTAATGCACATCACTATAAACCTTGCAAGCATTGCAACTAATGAGTTAGTTGTGGGATGATGTATTACAGAACGAGTAAAGAGACTTGCCGGTAACGAGATTGAACTAGGTATTGAGATACCGATGATCGAATCTCGGGCAAGTAACATACCGATGACAAAGGGAGCTACGTATGTTGTTATGCGATCTAACCGATAAAGATCTTCGTAGAATATGTAGGAGCCAATATGGGCATCCAGGTCCCGCTATTGGTTATTGACCAGAGAGGTGTCTCGGTCATGTCTACATAGTTCTCGAACCCGTAGGGTCCGCACGCTTAACGTTCGTTGACGATATAGTACTATGAGTTATGTATGTTGGTGACCGAATGTTGTTCGGAGTCCCGGATGAGATCACAGACATGAAGAGGAGCTCCGGAATGGTCCGGAGGTAAAGATTCATATATTTGATGATATGGTTTGGCCAAGGGGTCAGGCCCATGGGGCTATAAGTCGGTGCAAAAGGAGTTTTGCGGAGGCCAGGGGGCCAAACGCCGGAGACCCTAGCGTCTGGCCGTGGGCCAAACGCCGAGGCCCATGGCGTCTGGGCCAGATGCCAAGGATTGTGGCGTTTGGTCCTGGAGTCCGAGTGGGACTCTTGTCTTTCGGGCAAAACCGACTTTGAGGAGGCTTTTGCTCCAAGTTTCGACCCTAGGGCTCAACATATAAATAAAGGGGCAGGGCTAGCACCAAAGACACATCACGAAACACCAAGTCATGTGCCGGCAACCCCGTCCCCTCTAGTTTATCCTCCGTCATAGTTTTCGTAGTGCTTAGGCGAAGCCCTATGGAGATTGTTCTTCACCAACACCGTCACCACGCCGTCGTGCTGCCGGAACTCATCTACTACTTCGCCCCTCTTGCTGGATCGAGAAGGCGAGGACGTCACCGAGCCGAACGTGTGCAGAACTCGGAGGTGCCGTGCTTTCGGTACTTGGATCGGTTGGATCGTGAAGACGTACAACTACATCAACCACGTTGATATAACGCTTCCGCAAACGGTCTACAAGGGTGTGTAGACAACACTCTCCCCTCTCGTTGCTATGCATCACCATGATCCTGCGTGTGTGTTGGAATTTTTTTGAAATTACTACGTTCCCCAACATCTCCCCTACTTATTCTTGATTGCAGCAGAGGGCCTTTCGTGCCGCCTGAAATCCAGTTCACAGTCATCACTTGCAGGTATTAAGGTGGCCCCAACAGCCCCATCCATCAACCACCTTTTGTTTGTAGATGACAGCCTTCTGCTTTTTAAGGCTAGTGTCGAGGGTTCGGTTGCAGTGTCAAACCTATTGGAGATTTATTGTAATGCTTCAGGACAGCATATAAATAATGACAAATCATCAATCTTTTTCAGCTCAGGTTGCCCGGTTCCTTTGAGGACAGAGATAAAAACACTTTACATGTCCAGAATGAGTCCCTGAATGAGCGGTATCTTGGCATGCCAACAGATGTTGGCCATTCCAAAAACGGTACCTTTAAATATCTGCGAGATCGGGTGTGGGAGAAGATCAAAGGATGGATGGAGAAATTACTGTCTACAGTAGGGAAAAGAGGTCTTGTTCAAATCAGTCGCTCAGGTCATACCTGTATATTCTATGTCTTGTTTCCGCTTGCCACGGGGTTTATGTGAAAGTATAACATCAATTATACGACAGTTTTGGTGCGGTAGCAAAGAAGGAAAAAAGAAAACCCAGCTGGGTTGCTTCGGACACTATGATCCAACCGAAGCAGCTGGGAGGCCTAGGTTTCCGAGATATGGAGATTTTTAACCTAGCGCTCCTTGCCCGCCAAGCGTGGAGAGTCTTGACAGAAGAATCCTCTTTGAGTGTGGAAATAATAAAGGTTGTTTACTTTCCACACTGCAATTTGTTGGATGCAGAGTTGGGCTCACGTCCATCACAGATTTGGCGAGCAATTCTGGATGGGAGAGATATCTTAGCTCAAGGCCTAGTTCGAAGGATTGGTGATGGTGACACTACACACATATGGAGGAATAATTGGATCCCTCGGATAGTTTCAAGAGGCCTTTAGTGTCCTTAGTTCCTAATCCTCCAGAAAAGGTAGTAGAACTCCTAGACAATACTTCGGCGCAGTGGAAGGAAGGGCTGATTCGCACTATCTTTACTCCTTTTGACGCCGAAGAGATCCTTAAAATTCTAGTTTGTACTAGGAGGTTGCCGGACTTCTGGGCATGGCATGAAGAAAGTACAGGGGCGTTTACTGTTAGTTCGGCTTATTGGATGATCCTCAGAACGAGGACGAATAGGGACAACTGGTGGTACGACAATGAGGGATCATCCGCTGGGCAGGAGGAAAAGGTATCGAGCGTTCTGTGGCATATCCAAGTTCCTTCCAAACTTCGAATGCTTCTTTGGCGCCTTGACAGACACTCTATGCCCAGTGGTGAGGTTTTGCATCATCGTCATATGGCCGATACGGACTCATGTCCGTTGTGCGGAGCGAAGGATACATGGAGCCATGCGCTCCTTACCTGTGTGCTGGTTAGGAGCGTTTGGGCCTTGGCACCCGAAGATTTGGTCGAGAAGCTCATCGAACACCAGCAAGAGAGTGCCAAGGATTGGCTTTTTGCATTGCATGAGAGTCTGGACGGGAAATAATTCATCCGAGTGGTGGTGACGGCTTGGGCGATATGGGGAGCCAGAAGAAAGGCTACCCACGAGGACATATTTAAGTCTCCGCAAGCAACTGATGCATTCATACGGAGCTTTATTTCAGAGTTGGATATCATAAACGGGAGAAGCCAAGACAAGAGGGGACACTGACCGGTTCGTGCATCCTCGTGGCAGCCACCAATAATGGGAAGTGCAAAATTTAATGTTGATGGTGCGGTTTCAAGGAGGGGGAGGCACGGGACAACATCAGCAATTCGTAGGGATCAAAACGTGTCTTTTTGGGAGCATCGGCGATGGTATTCAATCACATTGATGATCCCCCCATACTTGAAGCGTTGGCTATAAGGGAAGCGTTGGCACTTGCTGATGATCTGTACATTCGACGTGTCCATATTGCTTTGGACTACAAGGTGGTGATCGATGACATGAAAGGTGACAGCCGTGCTTCTTATGGAGCGGTTTTGAAGGAAGTGTAAGTTAGATCTTCTTCTTATATTTCATGTGTTATAGTTCATGATTTTAGGAGCTCAAAATTTGAAGCTCACAACCTAGCGAAACATTCTCTTACTCTTGGTTTAGGCCGCCATGTTTGGTTAGGCCATCCAGGAGATCTTCCCTTCGTCCTTGTAAACATTGTGACGGTTTAATAAAGTTTCACGTGGTTGTCTAAAAAAACGTACCTTTCTCCATCCGGTTTTTGGGAAGGCTTTAGAACCTTCATGAGCCGGCTTTTCTTTTTTATATGTTTCTCCCCCCATTTGTTTTTCCTTTTCACTTTTTCTCTTTTCTTTTTCTTCAATTTTTTTCACCTTCAAAATTTGGACTTTTTAAAGTGTGGATCAATATTTAATGTCCTGAATATATATGAATTCGTGAACATTGTTGAAATTTGGGAACACTTTTTTAAATGCGGGAGCTTTTTCAAAATTCTATAGAAATTCTAAAAATTTTGAACATTTTGTAATTCATGAAACTATCTGAAATTCGGGAAAACATTATGAATTCATGAAAAAATTCTTAAAATTTGGAACATATTTTGAATTTTTTGAAATTTTAAAACCAATAAAAATTATCAAATTCCCTATTTTTATGAAAATTCGTGATTTTTTTGTATTTGGGAACATTTTTTGAAATTTAGAGTCTCTTCAAATTTGTGAACCTTTTTTAAAATTTATGAAATCCTGGAACATATTTCAAATTTGTGAACATTTTATGAAATACGTAAAATATTCTAAAAATCCTGGAACTGTTTTAAATTTGTAAACATTTTCTGAAATTTGAATCATTTATTAAAATTGATGAACATTTTTTAAATTAAAATTTTCTAGAATCCCAAACAGTTTTTAAAATATGCAAAAAAACATAAAAGTAAAACAAAAAAAATAGAAAAACAAAATAAAAAACAAGGGCGTTGCTCCTCACGCATGGGCTGGCCCAAAATGGCGTGTGGACGAGCTGAAGTGCGCGTGTACTATCTTTCTGGTACCGAGGTCCGGGAATAGGAACCCCCCATCATGTTGTACTGACTAGATGATACTTGTTTAAAAAAACACGAATAAATGTTTTACTACTGTAAAATAGTCTAGCTGTGGCGGACGCAAAAAGCCTGTGGCCAGCTTGCCTATGGAGGCCGCGTGCCACTTATCTCTCACCATTGCTAGTAGATCACAAGTGGCGGGCAGAGCGCTCACCACTAGTAATACATGGCGGGCATTTTTAGCTACCCGCCACTTGTAAATTAGGCAGCAATGACGAGTGTTCCATACACCCACAATGCATTCTTCTAGCAGTGGTGGCGTGCACTTTTTGACACCCCACAATTTGTAATTCAAGCCCCAAAAGAGCAGTTGTCGTGGCAGCGGCGTATTATATTATATTAATAGTTGCATATGTATTGCAAAACATGTATGAATCACATTAGAAGTTACATAGCGAGATCACAAGTAATGTTTGTGTTATGTTTGCATGTTACACACAATCACATGATAACAGTAACACCACAATGACTACGAACTGGACAAATATTATCAAATTATTGAGTCCACTCAACTCGATCTGGTCTGCAACCTTGCATACTTCATGCTTGCTCTTTTCTTTGAGCACAAACTTCAAGTAATCATCCTCCGCATCTCCCTTAGTTTTAAACCCTTTATAACAATTGTTCTTCTAACTGCCCACTTGTTCATGGCATGTCTAGCACCGTTGTGGCATACTCGGCGGCTGCTCGAGCGCTTTCGACATAGGGGCCATATATGGCGGTGGAAGCAACCACCGTAGGCGCCCTAACGACTCATCTCCACTTCTCCATCTAACACACAGGTTTTCTTGCCAAGCTTCAAGTCACTCCTACTTTGGAAGATCAAATTCACGAGGCACAACTCCTTGATACCATGGCGAAGAAGGTGAAACAGGGTGTTGCCAAGGGCTTACCCACATACAAGTGCTATCGCATTGATGACAGAGACACTTTGTTCTTTGAGGACCGGATTATGGTTCCTAAAGGTGATATAAGGAAGGTCATAATGAACGGAGCGCACAATTATCTTCTTTTCATTCACCCAGGCAGTTCAAAGATGTACCTTGACCTCAAGCAATCGTATTGGTGGACTCGAATGAAGCGAGATATTGCTCAATTCGTGAATGAATGTGATGTATGTCGAAGGGTGAAAGCAGAACATCAACGACCAGCTGGTCTCCTCCAACCTCTTGCTATTCTAGAATGGAAGTTTGATCATATCGAAATGGACTTTGTCACTGGCTTTCCAAAGTCCAAGCGTGGGAATGATGCTATCTTCGTTGTCATTGACAAGCTTACAAAAGTGGCTCATTTCCTTCCTATTAAAGAATCTATCACGACAACTTAGTTGGCGGAGCTATACACCTCCAAAATTGTCTTGTTGCATGGAGTTCTGCAATTGATCTCTTCAGACCGCGGAAGCATTTTCACTTCCAAGTTCTGGGACTCCTTCGAGAAGGCCATGGGCACCAACATTCGCTTCAGCACGGCTTTCCATCCTCAAACAAGTGGCCAAGTCGATAAAGTTAATTAAATCCTTGAAGACATGCTCAGAGCTTGTGTCATCTCTTTCGGTATGAAGTGAGAAAATTGCCTCCCATATGCCGAGTTCTCCTACAACAAAAGCTTCCAAACAAGCTCGGGCAAGGCCCCATTTAAAATTCTATATGGCAGAAAGTTCCGTACTCCTCTTAATTGGTCCGAGACTGGTGAACGCCAACTTCTTGGCAACAACTTGATCACAGAAGCTGAAGAAATGTGTAAAATCATCCCTGAAAATCTCAAAGCCGCGCAATCACGCTAGAAGAGTTACTATGATAGCAAGCATCATGACTTGCCTTTCGAGATCGGAGACCATGTCTACCTTCGAGTCTCTCCAATGAAAGGCACTCAATGCTTTGGTATCAAAGGTAAGATTGCCCCGAGATATGTGGGTCATTTCAAGATCATTGGCAAAAGAGGCGACCTCACCTATTAGCTCGAGCTTCCGTCCAATTTCTCAAATGTGCACGATGTGTTTCACGTGTCACAGCTTCGCAACTTCTTCAAAACACCCGAGCGCACTATGAACTTAAAAGAGATTGACCTCCAAGAAGACTTGTCTTATCATGAGCACCCTGTTGCCACTCTTGAAGAAATCGAGCACAAAACTAGCAACAAGTCGATCAAATTCCTAAAAGTTAAGTGGTCTCACCATTCTGACCGAGAAGCTACATGGGAGCGCGAGGATCACCTCCATTCCGAATATCCGGAGTTCTTTCAGTGCTAGATCTCGGGTCGAGATCCTCTTGTAGTGGTGGGGAGTTGTAACATCCCGGATGTAATATTCCATAATTGTAACTCCAACTCTTGCCATTTCCGGCTAAGTTATATGTTATATCCTTCGTGGTTGGGTTTTGTCCTTGTTTTGCATTTTTTTGATGTCATCATGTGCATCTCATTTGCATTCGTGTTCATCTCATGCATCCGGTCATTTTCCCCTTTGTCCGTTTCGGAATCCAACACTCACACATGCACCCGTTGCACCTCTCAGACCTCGTTTCATGAGCGGGAGAAAAACATTCTCGGAATGGGCTGAGGTTTGTCGAGTGGCCTTAGTACATCATCGGTAGGCCGCCTGTCAAATTTCGTTCCATTTGGAGGTCGTCTGATACCCCAACGGTTAACCGTGTAACCACTGAAACCCCTCTCTCTTTGTAGCCCAACACCCCTCCACAACAGCCCGCTAGCCCATCTAAACCCCCTCCATGCTCTTCGTCGTTGGATCACGATCGTGTGGGTGAAAACCGCACCTCACTCTCCTAGCTCCCTCTACCTATAAAAAGGCCTCCCCTCGTCCAAATCCCGGAGCAAACCCTAGTTCCACCCTCTCCCTCCGTGCCGGACACGTCCGCCGGTGTAGGACGCGTCCAGCCGCCGTCCTGGGCCAACCCCGTCGCGCCACGTGGCCTCCGCCCGCTGCCACCGCCGCCGGCCCGCCCGGCCCCCACGGGGCCCTCTCGGCCCACGCGCCGCCGCCCGCTTCCCGACCCCGCTCCTCCGCCTTCCGCCGCCGCCGCCCCGCCATTTCCGGCGCCCCATTTCACTACCGCCACCTCGTCGCTACTCCGCCGCCTCCCGGCTGCGCGCTATCGTTGCCGCCACCCCGCCATCGCCGCTTTGCCCCAACGCCGACGAGCCCCGGCGCCGCCCCTCCTCGCCGGATCGGGCGGCCCCAAGGCCGGATCCGCCGCCCCCGACCTCGCCTCGTCGGAGTTCTTCCACCGCCTCGGTCCGCGTGCCGGGTCAAACCCTAGATCCGGAGGTAAATTTTCCTCCAAGTCCCCAGATATTCTATCTCATGTGCCCATCTTTGCCATATCATAACTCCGTGCCCGTAGCTCCGTTTTGCGTGCATGATATACCGAAATGTTCATCTCGTGATGCTCTACATGCTAGCGTCATTTGCATGCATGTTACTATCCATATTGATGCTCTAATCATCATTGCAAAAGTGCTAAATGATGTGTCTGCTGGAATCCATCATAACTTGCCGATTTGTCTTTTTCATAGCATTTTTGGGTGTTCATCCTTTGAGCATCATGTCTACATGTTTTAGGAGGACCTTCATGCCATCTTTACAGTGGTGGAATCCTTGTATTTTTATGTGCCTTGTGGTCACTAGCACAAGCATGCCAAGTAGGCCACTTGATGTTGCTGATTTCAACCACTTAGTTTTTCTACTAAGTTTTTTCCTGTCACATTATGTTGCTATGTTGACTTGTTCCCACATGTAGATCTATGCATATTTTGATGAAGTTAAATAAGGATGTTTTGAAGATATGGTTACGCTATATCCATTCATGCCTCTAGTTGTAATTATGGGGTATTGTAGCTTGTCATTACCATGCTCTCCTTTTGCTAAATATTATTGATGTTAGTCTGTTAACAGGAAATGCATTTTTACCATGTGTTTTGCTAGTGATCCATGCACCCTATGACTATGCTATTGCCATTTTTAGATTCATAAATGTGTCTTATTACTGTTAGGTACCTTGTGATGCCATGAAATGCTTTGTGGTGAGTTGCATGAGCTTGCAAAGTTGCTATCATGAATCTGTTTCTGCCATGCCATGTTTTTCTACTAAGTCTAAATCTGTTCATATCACTTGCCATGTTTGCATTGATGCTACCATCCTTTCTGTGCATCTTTGGCTCAAGTTCACTAAGGGAGTTTTGTTCATTGCATTTAGTAATAGCATTCCATGCCCTTTTTTGCCATGTTATGATCGGGTAGCATGTAGTTTACTAGTTCTAAACATTGCTACCTGATGCTGTTTATGCCATATTCAGCATTTTCACTAAGTATGTTAAACTGTTGTCATTTGCATTGTTTCCATGTTGTTTTAGACTTGTTCTAGTGAGTTCTAGCAGGAGCTCGGTGTTCATGATTTGTAGAGCTTCACATGTACTTCACTGCCATGTGTTTTGTTGCTATGTTGGAATGATGTAGCATAGTTTTTCATGATGCATCTTAAGTGCTATGTCGCTGTTAAGCGCAGTTTTGCCTTGTTCTTGTTTTTCTTGTCATTTGCAAACCATGCATCCGTTTCCGGTGATCTTTATATCGATTTCGACCGAAATCTCCTAACCTTTCCAGTGGCATGTTTGGTTTTCCAAGTTGATGCCATGATAATCTTTTACCTTTTGGAGTACCCATATGCATTGCACATCATATCTTGCATCCCATGCCACGTCTTGCATCATGTTGCTTGTGCATTGCACCGTGTTTGATTGTTGTTCCTTTGCTTGTGTTCTTGCTTTGGGTAGAGCCGGGAGATGATTTCGTGAACGAGGATCCTGTCGAGTACGTTTACGAGGAGCAAGCCTGAGGACTTAGCAGGCAAGATGACCATTACCCCCGATATCACTTCTATCTTTGCTTGCTAGTTGTTTGTTCTATCGCTATGTAGCGCTACCTACCACTTATTTATCATGCCTCCCATATTTCCATGTCAATCCTCTAACCCACCTTCCTAAGAAACCATTGTTTGGCTATGTTACCGCTTTTGCTCAGCCCCTCTTATAGCGTTGCTAGTTGCAGGTGCCTTGCAGGTTGTTCCATGTTGGAACATGGATATGTTGGGATATCACAATATCGCTTATTTAATTAATGCATCTATATACTTGGCAAAGCGTGGAAGGCTTGGCCTTTTGCTCGGTGTTTTGTTCCACTCTTGCCGCCCTAGTTTCTGTCATACTGGTGTTATGTTCCTTGATTTTGCATTCCTTACGCGGTTGGGGTTATGGGACCCCCTTGACATTTCGCTTTGAATAAAACTCTTCCAGCAAGGCCCAACCTTGGTTTTACCTTTTTCCTAATAACAACTAAAATTTTCCTAGGGAGTAATTGACCCGAGGATTTCTTAATCGACCCCCCCGGGCCAGTGCTCCTTTGAGTGTTGGCCCGAACTGACTAGACTGCGGGGCCACCTCGGGGAAACTTGAGGGTTGGTTTTGCTCATAGGATGTCTCATCCGGTGTGCCCTGAGAACGAGATACATGTGACTCCTATCGGGATTTGTCGGTACATCGGACGGTCTTGTTGGTATTGTTTTAACATTATCGAAATGTCTTGTAACCGGGATTCCGAGACTGGTCGGGTTATTCTGGGAGAAGGAATATCCTTCGTTGATTGCGAGAGCTTGTGATGGGCTAAGTTGGGACACCCCTGCAGGGTATAAACTTTCGAGAGCCGTGCCCGCGGTTATGTGGCAGATGGGAATTTGTTAATATCCGATTGTAGAGAACTTGACACTTGACTTAATTAAAATACATCAACCACGTGTGTAACCGTGATGGTCTCTTTTCGACGAGGTTCGGGAAGTGAACACGGTTGGGTTATGTATGATCGTAAGTAGTTCAGGATCACTTCTAGCTCTGCATCCGTTGCGTAGTTTCTCATCCTACTCTTGTACTCGTATGTTAGCCACCATATTTGCTTAGAGCTTGCTGCAACTCCACCTTACAACCACATCCTACCTATAAGCTTAAATAGTCTTGATCTCATGGGTTTTGAGATTGCTGAGTCCTTGTGACTCATAGATACTACCAAAACAGTTGCAAGTGCCGATGATACCAATGCAGGTGATGCCATCGAGCTCAAGTGGGAGTTCGACAAAGACCTTGGTCGTTACTATGTTTCCTTTCCAGATGATCAATAGTGGTGCCCAATTGGAACGATCGAGATTTAGCATTTGGGGTTGTCTTCTTTTCTTTTGGATTCGTTCGTAGTCGGACCTTGTGTGTACTCTGTTTAACTGTATGAATAATTTGATTATTGTGTGACATGGCGATTGTAAGCCAACTATTTACTTCCTTGTTCATTTACATGGGATTATGTGAAGATGATCCTTCTTGCGACCATAGCAAAATGCGGTTATGTCTCTAAGTCGTGCCCCGACACGTGGGAGATATAGCCGCATCTTGGGCGTTGCAGGTTCCTCCTGCCTCCTGTCGGCGTTGGCGCTAGTCTGTCTCGTCTCCTGTGGCTTTAGGGCCATGGAGGCATGGTCGATCTCGGCCCTCTCGCCAGTGGGAGGGCTTTGTTTTTTGGCTACTTTCTCAAGCTTTCTTAGGGTGTGTCCTGCTCAGAGAGATGTGGTGGCGGTGGCTCTCTGAAGATGGAATAAGATTGTCCCCTGCCTAGCCCTCGTCCGGTAGTGCTTCTAGCATCATCAGAGGGAGTGTGGAGTTTGTCTCCGACGGATCTTGTGGGATTCAGTCGACGTTTGCCTTTGGTGGATCCACGTTGATCTGGTCTTTGTTCGTGTGTGTTCGTTGTCTACAGGTTGGATCCTTCTGGTCTAAACTTCCTTCAACGGCGACGGTTGTCATTCTGGTGTGCTGGTCCTATAGGGTCTTAGCACAACGACTTTTTGACTGTCTACTACAATCAATTTTGCCCGGCTCAAGGGAGGGAGGGGTGATGACGGCGGCACATCTTCGGCTCGCTTCAGTATTTGTAGTCGTCGCTAGGTGGTCTATGGATATGAGTGTAATTTTTATTATTTATGGTATTCATTGTACTATGATGATTGATATGACTGGAAGTTTTCTCGAAAAAAACATGTGTCTTCATTGTTTCATAACTTGCCTAGTGTGCATGACACAACATCTTGGAACAGCTGCCATAAGAAAATTTGGATTTCAAATCCAATTAAAATTACATACATCGAGGTTCATGAAAACATAGATTTAACCTAAATACTTAAACGCGCAGCTGCGCTATTTGGACGTTGCGAGCGCACACGCTACACGACAAGGGATCACACGCTCTTGTCATCTGCCCTTCACTCTCTCTAGCTCGTGGTCCCTAGTACATAGTGGAATTAAAACAAATCGCAGGAAAAACATCTAGTCCATCGCGTCTCTGCGCGTCCACCCATCTCGTGATTTCTCAGCAAGTCCCACGTGCATGCATTTAATTTGCATTTTCTAAATTTCAAAAAGCTATATGTTTTGAAACGATCATGGAAGTTAAGATCTGCTTTCACCACTAGGTTCTCTGCGGCGAGCTCTTCAAAACTAGATCCCATATGAGTATGTTTCGACTAACTTTTTTTACGAGCAACTTTGGATCAAAGGGAAGCAACTTTAATTAGTGCTATAGGACAACAACTTCCTATTTGTCTACGTAGGCATCCTATTGAAGGAAATATGCCCTAGAGGCAATAATAAAGTTATTATTTATATTTCCTTATATCATGATAAATGATTATTATTCATGCTAGAATTGTATTAACCGGAAACTTAGTACATGTGTGTATACATAGACAAACAGAGTGTCACTAGTTTGCCTCTACTTGACTAGCTCGTTGAATCAATGATGGTTATGTTTCCTAACCATAGACATGAGTCGTCATTTGATTAACAGTATCACATCATTAGAGAATGATGTGATTGACTTGACCCATCCGTTAGCTTGGCACGATGATCGTTTGGTTTGTTGCTATTGCTTTCTCCATAACTTATACATGTTCCTATGACTATGAGATCATGCAACTCCCGAATACCGAAGGAACACTTTGTGTCATGGAATTGTCACGGCAGATGTCCTAGTGGAAGGACTTAGTCATAGGGCCATCGCAACTAGGAAGCTTAAAGGGGTTAATCGGGACAAAGGACACGAGAGGTTTTATACTAGTTCGGCCCCTTACGATGAAGGTAAAAGCCTACGTCTAGTTGTGTTGGTATTGCTGGGGTTTCGATCACCAAGAGGCTAACTCGCCGACTTGGTTATCGATCTCTTGTTTCTTTCCCTAATCCGCCACGGGGCCGTCCCCTTATATACACGGGTTGACGCCTGGTGGCCTACAGAGTCCCGGCCGGCTCATAAGTCGTGTCCGGCTCGGTGACTTCTTTTACATGCCTTTCTTTACAAGTCTTTCCTTACATACGGAGGTTTACAATACTAGGCCTTAAGCCGCCTCTAGGCCTTTGGGCCTTCTATAAGATTTGACAAACTATCGTCTTGAATGTTTACTGGGCTTCCTTTGTAACCCGCCATTGGGGCTGACCCGGCCCCTCCTGGGTGGGTCATAACTGATAGCTATATCCCCAACATTAGGCCCTAGGTTGACTTTGAACTTTGTTCTTTGTCAATCTTCAACACTTAGACACAATCCATCTTCTTATCCTCGCAGAAGTTTTTGTAACCCGCCATGACATCATCTCTTCAAAACACGGAAAAAAATTATGATGTCATCTCCCAACGGATCTTCATCTTTAATGCCTTCCGAGAATCGAGGCGTCCATCTAGTTAGATAACCATTATTCGGCTCTTCCTCGATTTTCGCGCCCGTCTGTTCACCTTTTCCCTTATAAATAGGCACGCCCCGGCCTTTTCTCATTCTTCTCTCTTCTTCATCTCCTTCCTCTCGCAACCCTCCTATCGCTCGAGCTCCACCGCCGCCGCAACGCTCATTGTCGTCCTCAAGCTCGGCCGATGCATCACCCTGATTCTGTCCAGAGAACGGCGGCGGTCCTCCCCATCAACGCCACACCCGTAAGCTCTCACCTTCTCACCCCCATAGATCTGCATTAGGGTTTAGGAAGTTTCCTTCTTGAGTTCTTCATTGTTCGTCGCAGATTTGTTCCAACTTCTCTTACCGCACCCTCTTTTGATCTAAAAGTAGTGCAGAACTTAAGCGGTAGCTATTTCTCATCCATTTTAGATGTTAGTAGATCCCTTTCCTTTGCACAGGTATCTTCTTAGAGATGATGAACTCATCTGGGCTATATTTTTAGGTCTAGGAATTTTTTTCATTTTGAACGGCCATTTGATCCATATTAATATCCAGAAGTTAAGAAACATGTTTGTCTCCATACTTAACCAATTTCTGTTGCTGGTATTTCTCAAATGCTTGTAGTCATGGCGGCTTACTATGTCGGCTTACTTTTCCTTATATGTCTTAGCCCTTAATTAAGCCGACATTACTCCTCTATATCATCTTGTACTTTCATCATATTTATTGAATTGAACCGGCATGTTACGTCCCTTTCAGTGCGTTTCTAAACACCATGCCGTCCAAAACGCCGACTATTTGCAACTAGGTCCCCTCAACCGTGACTGAGGAACGTTTGAAGGAGTTCTTCTCCATAGGATTTTTGCCAGGAAAAAAATGTCATGTCTTACCCTGCACCTGATCCGGGCAAAGAACGACCCAATCCACAAAATGGTGAAGTCATTGTCTTTACTAACCACATGAACCGTGGCTTTTCGCCGCCCGGCTCAAAGTTCTTCAGAGATGTCCTCCATTTTTTCAAACTCCACCCTCAAGATATCAGGCCCAATTCCATATCTAATATCTGCAACTTCCAAGTACTCTGTGAAGTGTACCTTCAGGAAGAGCCGATCGTGGAACTCTTTAGAGAGTATTTTATTTGAACCGGCAGAACGAGTGCACCAACGGCCCTACCCTGGAACTTGGAGGTATCTCAATCCAGCGTCGACAAGGCGCCGTCTTCCCCCTTATAGTCTTGCCAAGTCATCCCAAGGACTGAAATCAGACTTGGTTTTATTGTCAAGATACTTCACCAGCAAATGAGCATCCACTGCTGGGTTATCGCTCAGAGCGTCTTGACTCCAAATTCGCACTTCCTGACAAACTCACTGCTGCGGAACGCAAGAAGATGATACCATCCATCAAAAAGATTAATGCTTTATTGGGGAACGGCTTAACTGGAGTTGACTTAACCCGTTGCTGGGTTGCGTGGCGGGTCATCCCTCTAAGCCGTCGATCAAAATTGATGTACGAATATGGTGGAGGCCCAGATGACTCTCTTCGCCACAGCTCCATTCAATTAATTGAAGAAGATATTGTTTCAGTGTCCATCCTTCTAGTGAACGGAAAATACGAAGACTGCAGTAAAGTCGGGTTAAACCCCTTCTGCAAGCTTAACCCGGTGCCAGAAGTAAAGAAACTTTGAACTCTCTCCTTCGTACTTTTCCCAGCCGTATTGTTCTTTAACACTTGCTTGACCTTTCATCTTGTTTTTTTACCTGTTTACAGGCCAAATCTGATTTCTGGAAAGTCAAGTATGACCACGAAGCTGCCAAGAAAGCGAGAGTCGCCGCCATAAACGCCAAGAAAACGACCCGACGGTCGAAAAAGAAGAAGAAAAGCACTGCGGAAGATTTGATGAAGCTTGATGATACTTCTGAGTCGGAGGTAGCCCTTGACTCCCTTGGCCAACTTTTTAATAATCTTATTAACACTAATCATTACCAAGACGACACTGGGGCCAGGCAGGCCGTGGAAGAAGAGGTAACTATTTCCTCCGACTCAGCCCATTTGCCAAGACAGAAACTTCGAGTTGTAACCCGGAAAGTAAGGTTTTCACACCCTTTGGCTTATCTGGACCCTCACTTTCTTTTGAAAAATCAGCAACATGAGAGCCGCCGTCAAGCCTGGACCAAAGACGAACCGGCTGCTGTTCTTCAACAAACTCCTCAAAAACGCCAGAATGAGGTTTATTTCCTTGTCTTTGACTTTCTGTTAATGGATCTCCTCCCTTGCTTTACTTACTTTGTCTTATCTTTGCAGGAGGTGTCTCGCTCTTCTGGTGACTCGTCTTAGACCCAATTTTCGGCCTTCAAGACTGCCCCTGGGTAAGGAAAAATCCTCTTTCTTCCGTGTTTTTCAAACTGTCTCTTTATGGTGACAGTCCTATAACATTTCTCTTAGTGGTCAAGCTAAGTCTAAGAAGGCCAAGGTAACCAAGCCGGTGGAAGACCCGCTAGTCCTTTCACCTGAACCGGCAAGGCCACCTTCTCCTCCATCAATTGAAGCTCCAGAATACCCGCTTGTCAATGATGAAGTAAATCCTCCTGAGCCGGCAATTGATGATACCACCGTGAATCCTTCTGCAACTGGACCATCGAGCTGGGCCAACCCTCCATCACCGTCTGCGCAAAACGTTTTGGTCACCGGGAGCCGCTTTGTTGAGCCGGGGAATCCCACCATGTTGGCTCGTCACACGGTGAAATAGGAGGTGTTGGAGAGACAGAAAGTGTGTTTTGATGTTTCACATTATGACCATCTGAATGCCAACGACATTTTATCCGGTTATCTCAGCCATGTGCACTCCAGCCGCGACTCAGAGATCGAAATGGTCAAGCAGTTGCAGCTGAAATACGAGGTATGTTCTTCCGGCTTACTTATATTTCGCCAGCCCCCAAGTCTTCAGATTATGAGAGAATTGGAATGATCTGTAGACTTTATGATATAAGCTAATACTTTTACCTTTGAAACTTTTCTGGAGTTCAATAAAATAGAACAAAGCTTCACCTGTAGTCCCCAAGGGCCGGTTCATTTGATCATAAATGAGCCGGTACTTTAAATTGTCTTGTACCGTATCCAAAGAACTTTGTAATACGATTTAACCTTGAGAAACTTGCTGAATAGCATACATTAGCCCCCAAGTGTCAAGTGGTGTTACTTTGTAAAGTACTTGAGACTTGAATCTTGACCTTTAAACCTTAATTGAAATCTTTACTCATCTTGGTATGTTGTGCAGAATGCCTTATCTGAACTGAGCTCGCAACTAACTGATGCAAAGACCCAGCTGGCGGATCAGGAGGCAGACATCAAGTCTGCTGACTCCAAACTGCAAGTAAGTCTCTCTGAGACGGAAAAATTAAAAACCAGCTTCTTTGCCAAGAAGAAAACCTGGGATGAAGAAAAACGCTTCTGACACAATGTGCCGAGAAAGCTGAAGCCGCCCTTGAAGAGTTACGACGGAGCTGACCGGTTTAAAGAACCGGGTGTCACAGATGGTGTCCGCCATCTTTGGTAAGCCATCTGTACTGAACTTTTTACCTTCTTTTGACCCGGACTGCAAGCCACTAGCTGACCCTTCGTGTTTAAAACGTATGCAGGCGCTCGAAGCAAGAATCCGAGTCAATACCACGTGATTAAGCTGAAGGCGGTCTATACTTTAGTAGAGCAGTTGTACATTGGTGCACAACGAGCACTCGCCGCTATCTCTCCTGCCAATCAAGGACCCAACCGGCTCAGTGATGTGTTAAAGAAGCTGTCAATCTTGCCCGCTAGGTTCCAAGAAGTGAAGCGCTCATGTGCCAGAGCTGGAGCTTTGACTGCCCTGAGCCGCTCCAAGGCTTGGGTGCAAAATCTAGACCCGTCGGACGTAGCCAGAGGGTATCCTACCGTGAAGGAAGACGGATCTCCTTTTGAGCAAGATGACTTCATGGCTTGCGTGCGCGGAGTGAGACCTCAGGCGACTATTCTGGGAGATGAAACCAATATCGACAACACTACTAGGAAAAGGCCTACTAATGGCGCACCAGTTTTGCCTACTAATGGCGCACTACTGGTGCGCCATTAGTATCACGCCACTAGTATTTTTTACTAATGGCGCACCACTGGTGCGCCATTAGTATACCAGATACTAATGGCGCACCAGTAATGCGCCATTAGTATGCCTAGAGGTGTGCCATTACTATCTGACTTAGTAATGGCGCACCACATAGAAGTGCGCCATTAGTAATAATTTTTTTTCAATTTTTTTTTCATTTTTTTTAAAAAATTCAATTTTTTTTCAATCTCGGGTCACTATGGCTTAATCTCAGGTCAAATCACACTCTGTGGTAAAACTTCCCGAAAGGTCACCCATCCTCACACTACTCCAGCCCAAGCACGCTTAACTTCATAGTTCTATCCAACCCCAGCACCACGTCACTTCACAGGCACTTATTGATATATCTATCATATCAATCCTATTAAACCTTGCTGATGTCTAAGACTTAGTTCATGTTCATGAGTACGATGAAATTTTGAAAAAATATTTCAAACTTTCCGATCATATTACGTATCATATTTTGAAAAATAATTCATTTTTTTTTCAAAACCAATTTTTTTTCTGTTACTAGTGGCGCACCTAGCATACGGTGCGCCACTAGTAAGTTTGAAATTTTTTGAATTTTTTTGCCTCCGGATCTTAGAAGCCCCGTAACTTTTTTCTGTTAGGTTTTTGGGGATTTTGAAAATGTTTAACGCCCCCCCCCCTGTTAAATTCGGATGTAACTTTTCGAGTAGATGATTTTTCATATAAAAAACTTTTTCATCCGAGTTCGTACGCAAAAGTTATGCCCATTTTACAAATTCTCGAGAGATTTCGCAAATAAAGTCGAAATTCATATTTGTAAATTTTCACAACAACTAGACCACATATCACATGGGAAACTTATCTTCTTTTATTTTTTTGACATTTCCATCATTTTTGTTTATTTTTTTAAAACTGAAAAGGCGGTCCGGGGGGAGGGTGCATTCGGTGGAAGTGGTGGCCAAGTTACTAATGGCGCACCGTGGGGGTGGTGCACCATTACTAGTTCAACTAGTACTGGCGCACCACTCCCATGGTGCGCCATTAGTAGTTTTGAAAAAAAATTATTTTTTTTACTAAATTTTTACTAATGGCGCACCGTGGGAGTGGTGCGCCATTAGTAGTTTTGAAAAAAAATTTAAAAAATTGTTACCAATGGCGCACCGTGGATGTGGTGCGCCATTAGTATTTGGACACTAATGGCGCACCAACACATGGTGCGCCATTAGTATATACTAATGGCGCACCACATGTCTGGTGCGTCATTAGTGTCATTTCCATCTATAGCCCTTTTCCTAGTAGTGCAAGTATCAGCCGGGTTTTGATGTGGAAAATAAGAAGATGGCAACTCCCTCGTACAAGGTGACAGATTTAATCCCGCCTATTCGTGAAAATACATTTGCTCCGGAAGTTGATCCGGCCGGCCTGATTGACGAAGAAGCAGAATTTGTCGCCGTGAATGGTTTTTATTGGTCAAAACCCAGCTTCCAATCAGCAGAGGGCGGTGAACCGGCGAGGGAGGAGTGATAACCATCTTCATCGGCTTATAAAAGCCTTGTAATAGATTAGCTGTGAAAACATTGCATGCTTTTCCTATGCTATCGTGCATAAAACACTGTGTGTGATTATGTGTTTCCTGATGGCAATATATGCATCACTTTTATGGTTGTCCCTGCAATACTTCAGCTCTATTCCTATAGATACAAGAGAAAAAGCTGGCTTGGCGGCTTAGTGCCGAACAGGTTAGAACACCCGGCTTATAGCCAATATTTTTACCATAGTAGGAAACAGAAACAGACATAAAAAGAGAACAAGGTTGAAATAACCCTTTGATTAATGCAAGAGGCAATTGCTCATAAACAATAGCCATACTTGTACCTTTGATCTCCGGACCACCGGTTTAAATAACCCGGGTGATGAAGTTGATAATCCAATCTTTTTGAGAAGTCAATGCTTCTGAATACTAAATGATTATCATGCCCTGGTGGCTTGTTGTAAAATAGCTCAGCCGGTGCAAAGACCATTGCTGATTATTTGTGAAATTGAGACAACAAAAAACCAATAAAGCGAATAACAGGTAGTAAAAATTAACCTTGTAATTAAAGGTTGGGGGTTTTTGATTCGAATAGGATCAGTAAACCGGACCAAAGGGGTTAAGCTAACGTTCGAATACGACCATATAGCCCCCAGTGGCTTTGGCGTTGCGCCGATCAAGAGGGTATCGACAGCTATGTTCTCTTTGGTTCGAATACGACCTATGTTTGAACAAGAAGCCCCCAAATGACCTTGAGAGGTTTTTAACAACCCTGATTCGAATACGATCCAAGTCAGACCCAAAAGGCGTTAAGCTATGATTCGGATACGATCAAGAAGCCCCCTAGTGAGTTTGGCTTTGAGCCGATCAACAAGGGTTACGGCAGCTATGTTCTCTTTGGTTCGAATACGACCTATGTTTGAACAGGAAGCCCCCAAGCGACCATGATAGTTGCGGCTAGATTCGAATATGACCATAAGCCGGACCGAAAAGGTTAGACTGGATGCAAATATGATCAGCTCCTTAATAGTCATAAAAAACAATAAAGATGCGTAATCTTTAAAAGAAAAGAGACCGATGGTCCTGCTTTATTACTTATCATAGTATACACAACGTTAAAGTATGTACATGATGAGAGCCGGTGGCTCAGGTGTAGTATGGCCGAAGTTGAGCAATGTTCCACGACCGGCGGGTCTCCTCTTCCGACTTATGTGAGTCTTTGTGCTCTCGAACGTCAATGAGGTAATATGACCCGTTGTTTAAGTTCTTGCTGACCACAAAGGGTCCTTCCCAAGGTGGGGATAACTTGTGTGCATCTGACAGATCCTGGATGAGCCGGAGCACCAGGTCGCCTTCTTGAAAAGTCCTGGTCTTAACCCGACGGCTGTGATAACGGCACAGGTCCTATTGATAAATTGCTGATCGAGCCGCTGCTAAGTCTCTTTCCTCATCTAACAAGTCCAGTGCATCCTGTTTGGCTTGTTAATTATTAGCTTCAACATAAGCCGCCACACGGGGCGAGTCATGACGGATGTCACTAGGCAATACTGCTTCTGCTCCATACACCATGAAGAAAGCTGTGTAACCTGTAGACCTGTTAGGTGTGGTGTTGATAATCCATAGCACCGAGGGTAATTCCTCTACCCAACAACCCGACGTTCGCTGCAAGGGAACCATAAGCCGGGGCTTGAGACCTTTTAAGATTTCCTGATTTGCTCTCTCAGCTTGACCATTGGATTGAGGATGAGCTACAGAAGAGACATCAAGCTGAATATGCTCACGTTGACAAAATTCTTCCATAGCCCCTTGGCATAGATTAGTGCCATTGTCAGTGATAATGCTGTGTGGAAAACCAAAACGGAAGATCACCTTTTTCATGAACTGAACTGCCGTGGCCGCATCACACTTACTCACCGGCTCTGCCTCAACCCACTTTGTGAATTTGTCAACTACCACTAAAAGATGTGTCTTTTTGTCCTTAGACCTTTTAAAAGGTCCAACCATGTGAAGCCCCCAGACCGCAAACAGCCAAGTAATTGGAATCATCTGTAGCTCTTGAGCCGGAACATGTGCTCGTCGTGTGAATTTTTGACATCCATCACATCTACTGACCAGATCCTCTGCATGAGCGTGAGCCATCAACCAGTAAAAACCGTGACGAAAAGCCTTGACCACCAAAGATTTTGACCCGGCATGATGACCACAATCGCCTTCATGGATCTCACGAAGTATTTCTTGGCCTTCTTCAGGGGAAACACACCGCTGAAATGCTCCAGAGACACTGCGATGGTATAATTCTCCGTCAGAAATCATCATTGACTTAGACCGCCGGGTTATCTATCGAGCCAGGATCTCATCCGCTCGCAACTCTCCCCGGGTCATGTAAGCCAAGAACGACACTGTCCAATCTGGGACGATATGAAGAGCCGCCCCAACTGTGCCTCCGGGTCAGGAACGACTAGATCTTCTTCTGTGGGTAACTTAACAGACGGGTTATGCAGAACATCCAAAAAGGTGTTAGGTGGCACCGGCTTACGCTGAGATCCCAACCGGCTTAGAGCATCAGCCGCTTCGTTCTTCCTAGGTCAATGTGTTCCACCTGATAACCTTTAAAATGTCCTGCAACAGCATCAACTTCACGGCGATAAGCCGCCATGAGAGGGTCTTTGGAATCCCACTTGCCTGATACCTGTTGAGCCACCAAATCCGAGTCGCCAAGACACCGGACCCGGCTCAGGCTCATCTCTTTGGCCACTCGAAGACCATGGAGCAAGGCTTCATATTCTATTGCGTTGTTAGTGCAAGGAAACATCAGCCGCAACACATAACAAAATTTGTCACCTCGAGGGGAGGTTAAAACAACTCCAGCCCCCGAGCCTTCCAACTGTCTGGACCCATCAAAGTGAATAGTCCAATATGTGTTGTCTAGTTTCTCCTTCGACATCTGCATCTCTGTCTAGTCATTAATAAAGTCAACCAGCGCATGAGACTTGATCGCAGTATGTGGCACATACTTCAACCCATGAGATCCAAGTTCAATGGCCCACTTGGCGACTCGTCTAGTGGCCTCTCTATTTTGGATGATATCCCCCAAAGGCGCAGAGCTAACCACAATGATCGGGTGACCCTGAAAGTAATGCTTGAGCTTCCGGCTTGCCATGAACACACCATATACGAGCTTCTGCCAATGTGGATATCTTTGTTTAGATTCAATCAGTACCTCACTGACGTAATAAACCGGTCGTTGAACCGGATGTTCCTTTCCAACCTCTTTGCGCTCCACCATAATTGCCACACTAACAGCCCATGAGTTAGCGGCTATGTACAATAATAGCGGCTCTTTCTCAATTGGAGCAGCAAGAACCGGTGGCTCAGCAAGCTGTTTCTTCAGATCCTCAAAAGCAGAGTTCGCAGCATCACTCCAAACAAAATCATCTATTTTCTTCATCATCTGATACAAAGGCATCGCCTTCTCCCCTAACCGGCTTATGAACCGGCTTAAAGCAGCCACACGACCCGCCAGCCGTTGAACGTCATTGATGCATGTTGGTTTGGCCAGGGATGTGATTGCCTTAATCTTCTCCGAGTTAGCTTCAATACCTCGTTTGGACACCAAAAAACACAAGAGCTTGCCGGCTGGGACTCGAAAAACACACTTAGCCGGGTTAAGCATCATTTTGTAGACCCAGAGGTTATCGAAGGTCTCTTTCAGATCTGTGACCAAGGTTTCCTCTTTCCTGGACTTTACCACTATATCGTCCACATAAGCATGAACATTACGCCCAATCTGATTGTGAAGACAATTCTGCACACACCGTTGATAAGTCGCCTGAGCACTCTTAAGCCCAAAAGGCATAGACACATAGCAGAAAGCTCCAAACGGAGTGATAAAAGCTGTCTTCTCCTGGTCTTTGACTGCCATCTTGATCTGATGATAACCTGAATAAGCATCCAAAAACTCAAATGTGCGCAACCCGCCATAGCATCGATGATCTGATCAATACGGGGGAGAGCAAAAGGGTCAGCCAGACAAGCTTTGTTTAAATTGGTGTAATCTACACACATACGCTAGGTGTCATTCTTTTTGAGTACAAGCACCGGGTTGGCTAACCACTCTGGGTGAAAGACTTCCACAATGAACCCGGCCGCCAAGAGCCAAGCCACCTCTTCTCCAATGGCTTTGCGCCTTTCCTCGTTGAACCGTCGGAGAAACTTTCTAACCGGTTTAAACTTTGGATCAATATTGAGAGTGTGCTCAGCGAGTTCCCTCGGAACACCCGGCATGTCGGAAGGTTTCCATGCAAAGATGTCCCGGTTCTCACGGATGAACTCGATGAGCGCGCTTTCCTATTTTGGATCCAAGTTGGCACTGATGATGAACTCCTTGGATGAGTCGCCAGGCACAAAGTCAACCATCTTGGTGTCATCAGCTGATTTGAATTTCAATACCGGCTCATGCTCCGTTGTCGGTTTCTTTAAAGACGTCATGTATGTCGGGTCAACATGATCCTTATAAAACTTTAACTCCTTTGTTGCACAAACAGGCTCACCATATGCAGCATCACCTTCTTCACACTCCAAGGCTATTTTTCGGCTTCCATGTACTGTAATGGTGCCCTTATAACCCGGCATCTTGAGCTGCAAATGCACATAACACGGCTGCTACCTCTTGAGCACTGCGTTGGTTTTCCCCGAAGAGGAAGGGATGATGCAGCAGAGTAGCGTAAGTATTTCCCTCAGTTTTTGAGAACCAAGGTATCAATCCAGTAGGAGGCTACGTGCGAGTCCCTCGTACCTTCACAAAACAAATAAATCCTCGCAACCAATGCAAATAGGGGTTGTCAATCCCTATAAGGCCACTTACGAGAGTGAGATATGATAGATATGATAAGATAATATTTTTGGTATTTTTATGATAAAAGATGCAAAGTAAATAGAAAAGGAAATAACTAAGTAGTAGGAGATCAATATGATAAAGATAGACCTGGGGGACATAGGTTTCACTAGTGGCTTCTCTCGAGAGCATAAGTATTCTACGATGGGTGAACAAATTACTGTTGAGCAATTGACAGAATTGAGCATAGTTATGAGAATATCTAGGTATGATCATGTATATAGGCATCACGTCCGAGACAAGTAGACCGACTCCTGCCTGCATCTACTACTATTACTCCACTCATCGACCGCTATCCAGCATGCATCTAGAGTATTAAGTTAAAAACAGAGTAACGCCTTAAGCAAGATTTCATGATGTAGAGGGATCGACTCATGCAATATGAAGAAAACCCCATCTTGTTATCCTCGATGGCAACAATACAATACGTGCCTTGCTGCCCCTACTGTCACTGGGAAAGGACACCACAAGATTGAACCCAAAGCTAAGCACTTCTCCCATTGCAAGAAAGATCAATCTAGTAGGCCAAACCAAACTAATAATTCGAAGAGACTTGCAAAGATAACCAATCATACATAAAAGAATTCAGAGAAGATACAAATATTGTTCATAGATAGACTTGATCATAAACCCACAATTCATCGATCTCAATAAATACACCGCAAAAAGAAGATTACATCGAATAGTTCTCCACAAGAGAGGGGGAGAACATTGTATTGAGATCCAAGAAGAGAGAAGAAGACATCTAGCTACTAACTATGGACCCGTAGTTCTGAAGTAAACTACTCACACTTTATCGGAGGGGCTATGGTGTTGATGTAGAAGCCCTCCGTGATCGATGCCCCCTCCGGCGGAGCTCCGAAACAGGCCCCAAGATGGGATCTCGTGGATACAGAAAGTTACGGCGGTGGAATTAGGCTTTTGGCTCCGTATCTGATCATTTGGGAGTACGTGGATATATATAGGAGGAAGGAGTACGTCGGTGGAGCAATAGGGGGCCCACGAGGGTGGAGGGCGCGCCTGGTGGGGGTGGGCGCGCCCCCTACCTCGTGGCCTCCTGTTTCCTTTCTTGACGTAGGGTCCAAGTCTCCCGGGTCTTGTTCGTTGAGAAAATCACGTTCCCAAAGGTTTCATTCCGTTTGGACTCCGTTTGATATTCCTTTTCTTCGAACCCCTAAAAAGGCAAAAAAACAGCAATTCTGGGCTGGGCCTCCGGTTAATAGGTTAGTCCCAAAATTAATATAAAAGTGGATAATAAAGCCCAATAATGTCCAAAACAGTAGATAATATGGCATGGAGCAATCAAAAATTATAGATACGTTGGAGATGTATCAAGCATCCCCAAGCTTAATTCCTGCTCATCCTCGAGTAGGTAAATGATAAAAGCAGAATTTTTGATGCGGAGTGCTACTTGGCATAATTTTAATGTAATTCTTCTTAATTGTGGTATGATTGTTCAGATCTGAAAGATTCAAGACAAAATTCATATTGACATAAAAATAATAATACTTCAAGCATACTAACAAAGCAATTATGTCTTCTCAAAATAACATGGCCAAAGAAAGTTCATCCCTACAAAATCATATAGTTTAGTCATGTTTCATTTTTGTCACACAAGAATGCTCTCATCATGCACAACCCCGATGACAAGCCAAGCAATTGTTTCATACTTTAGTAATCTCAAACCTATAAACTTTCACGCAATATATGAGTGCGAGCCATGGACATAGCACTATGGGTGGAATAGAATATAATGAGGGGGGTTATGTGGATAAAACAAAAAGGAGAAAGTCTCACATCAACGACGCTAATCAATGGGCTATGGATATGCCCACCGATTGATGTTAATGCAAGGAGGAGGGATTGCCATGCAATGGATGCACTAGAGCTATAAATGTATGAAAGCTCAACAAAAGAAACTAGTGGGTGTGCATCCAACTTGCTTGCTCATGAAGACCTAGGGCACTTGAGGAGGCCCATTGTTGGAATATACAAGCCAAGTTCTATAATTAAAAATTCCCACTAGTATATGAAAGTGACAAAACAAGAGACTCTCTATCATGAAGATTACGGTGCTACTTTGAAGCACAAGTGTGGCAAAGGATAGTAACATTGTCCCTTCACTCTTTTTCTCTCATTTTTCTTTTTTTATGGCCTTTCTCTTTTTTTGGGCCTTCTCTTTTTTATGGCCTTTCTTATTTTTATTCCTGACTTGGGACAATGCTCTAGAAAATTTTGATCATCACACTTTTATTTATTTACAACTCAATGATTACAACTCGATACTAGAACAAAGATGACTCTATATGGATGCCTCCGGTGGTGTATCAGGATATGCAATGAATCAAGAGTGACATCTATGAAAGAATTATGAACGGTGGCTTTGCCACAAATACTATGTCAACTACATGATCATGCTAAGCAATATGACAATGATGAATGTGTCATGATGAACGGAATGATGGAAAGTTACATGGCAATATATCTCAGAATGGCTATGGAAATGCAATAATAGGTAGGTATGGTGGCTGTTTTGAGGAAGATATAAGGAGGTTTATGTGTGAAAGAGCGTATCATATCACGGGTTTGGATGCACCGGCGAAGTTTGCGCCAACTCTCAATGTGAGAATGGGCAATGCACGGCACCAAAGAGGCTAGCAAGGATGGAAGGGTGAGAGTGCGTATAATCCATGGACTCAACATTAGTTATAAAGAACTCACATACTTATTGCAAAAATCTACAAGTCATCAAAAAGCTCGGTACTACGCGCATGCTCCTAGGGGGATAGATTGGTAGGAAAAGACCATCGCTCGTCCCCGACCGCCACTCATAAGGAAGACAATCAAATAACACCTCATGTTTCAAATTTGTTGCATAACGTTTACCATACGTGCATGCTACGGGATTTGCAAACTTCAACACAAGTATTTCTCAATTTCACAACTACTCAACTAGCACGACTTTGATATTATTACCTCCATATCTCAAAACAATCATCAAGCATCAAACTTCTCTTAGTATTCAAAACACTCTTAAGACAATTTTACTAACTTTGAATACCTAGCATATTAGGATTTTAAGAAAATTACCATACTATTAAGACTCTCAAATAATCTAAGTGAAGCATGAGAGATCAATAATTTCTATAAAACAAATCCACCACCGTGCTCTAAAAGATATAAGTGAAGTACTAGAGCAAAACTATATAACTCAAAAGATATAAGTGAAGCACATAGAGTATTCTAACAAATTCCAAATCATGTATGGCTCTCTCAAAAGGTGTGTACAGCAAGGATGATTGTGGTAAACTAAAAAGCAAAGAATCAAATAATACAAGACGCTCCAAGCAAAACACATATCATGTGGCGAATAAAAATATAGCTCCAAGTAAAGTTACCGATAGAAGTAGACGAAAGAGGGGATGCCTTCCGGGGCATCCCCAAGCTTTGGCTTTTAGGTGTCCTTAGATTATCTTGGGGGTGCCATAGGCATCCCCATGCTTAGGCTCTTGCCACTCCTTGTTCCATAATCCATCAAATCTTTACCCAAAACTTGAAAACTTCACAATACAAAACTTAAAGTAGAAAATCTCGTGAGCTCCGTTAGCGAAAGAAAATAAAAGACCACTTCAAGGTACTGTAATGAACTCATTCTTTAATTATATTGGTGTTATACCTACTGTATTCCAACTTCTCTATGGTTTATAAATTATTTTACTAGCCATAGATTCATCAAGATAAGCAAACAACACACGAAAAACAGAATCTGTCAAAAACAGAACAGTCTGTAGTAATCTGTAGCTAGCGCAAGATCTGGAGCCCCAAAAATTCTAAAATAAATTGCTGGACGTGAGGAATTTATATATTAATCATCTGCAACAAGAATTAACTAAATATCACTTCCCAAATAAAAATGGAAGTAGTTCTCGTGAGCGCTAAAGTTTCTGTTTTTTACAGCAAGTTCAACAAGACTTTCCCCAAGTCTTCCCAACGGTTCTACTTGGCACAAACACTAATTAAACACAAAAAACACAACCAAAACAGAGGATAGATAAATTATTTATTTATTACTAAACAGTAGCAAAAAGCAAGGAATAAAAATAAAATTGGGTTGCCTCCCAACAAGCGCTATCGTTTAACGCCCCTAGTTAGGCATAACAAGCAAGAATAGATCTAGGTATTGCCATCTTTGGTAGGCAATCCATAAGTGGCTCTCATAATAGATTCATAAGGTAATTCAATTTTATTTCTAGGAAAGTGTTCCATGCCTTTCCTTAATGGAAATTGGAATCTAATATTTCCTTCCTTCATATCAATAATTGCACCAATCGTTCTAAGGAAAGGTCTACCAAGAATAATAGGACATGAAGGATTGCAATCTATGTCAAGAACAATTAAATCTATGGGCACATAATTCCTATTTGCAACAATAAGAACATCATTAATTCTTCCTATAGGTTTCTTACTAGTGGAATCCGCAAGGTGCAAGTTTAGAGAGCAATCATCAAAATCACGGAAACCTAACAAATCACACAAAGTCTTTGGAATCGTGGAAACACTAGCACCCAAATCACATAAAGCATAGCATTCATGATCTTTAATTTTAATTTTAATAGTTGGTTCCCACTCATCATAAAGTTTTCTAGGGATAGAAACTTCCAATTCAAGTTTTTCTTCATAAGATTGCATCAAGGCATCAACGATATGTTTAGTAAACGCTTTATTTTGACTATAAGCGTGAGGAGAATTTAGCACGGATTGCAACAAGGAAATACAATCAATCAAAGAGCAATTTTCATAGTTAAATTCCTTGAAATCCATAATAGTGGGTTTAGCAACATCTAGGGTTTTAATTTCTTCAATCCCACTTTTATCAATTTTAGCATCAAGATCAACAAATTCCGAATTCTTGGAGCGCCTTCTAGGTAAAGGTGGATCATATTCAGTCCCATAATTATCAAGATTCATATTGCAAAACAAAGATTTAATAGGGGACACATCAATAACTTTTAGATCTTCATCTTTATTTTCATAGGAACTAGAAGAACACGCTCTTATAAAGGCATCTTTCTTAGCACGCATCCTAGCGGTTCTTTCTTTGCACTCATCAATGGAAATTCTCATGGCTTTGAGAGACTCATTGATATCATGATTAGGTGGAATAGATCTAAGTTTCAAAGAATCAACATCAAGAGAAATTCTATCAACGTTCCTAGACAAATCATCAATCTTAAGCAATTTTCTTCAATCATAGCATTAAAATTCTTTTGAGAAGTAATAAATTCTTTAATATTAGATTCAAAATCAGAGGGCATATTATTATAATTTCCATAAGAATTGTTGTAGGAATTACCATAATTATTAGAGGAATTACTAGGATAAGGCCTGGGATTAAAATTTCCTCTGTACCCGTTGTTACCAAAATTGTTCCTACCAAGAAAATTCACATCCATAGATTTATTATTATTCTCAATCAAAGTAGACAATGGCATATCATTACGATCAGAAGAAACACTCTTATTAGCAAATAATTTCATAAGTCCATCCATCTTTCCACTCAAAATATTAATTTCTTCTATCGCATGCACCTTTTTATTAGTAGATCTTTCAGTATGCCATTGAGAATAATTAACCATAATATTATCTAGGAGTTTAGTAGCTTCTCCTAAAGTGATTTCCATAAAAGTGCCTCCCGCGGCCGAATCTAAAAGATTTCTAGAAGCAAAATTCAATCCGGCATAAAAATTCTAAACAATCATCCACAAATTTAAACCATGAGTAGGGCAATTACGTATCATTAATTTCATTCTCTCCCAAGCTTGTGCAACATGTTCATGATCAAGTTGCTTAAAATCCATAATATCGTTTCTAGGAGAGATGATTTTAGCGGGAGGAAAATACTTAGAGATAAAAGCATCTTTGCACTTGTTCCATGAATCAATACTATTTTTAGGAAAAGACGAAAACCAAGCTTTAGCACGATCTCTAAGCGAAAAAGGAAATAGCTTCAATTTAACAATATCATTATCCACATCTTTGTTCTTTTGCATGTCACACAAATCAACGAAGCTATTTAGATGGGTAGCGGCATATTCACTAGGAAGGCCGGAAAATGGATCTTTCATGACAAGATTCAGCAAAGTAGTATTAATTTCACAAGATTCAGCATAGGTAAGAGGAGAAATCGGAGTGCTAATAAAATCATTATTGTTGGTATTGGTGAAGTCCCACAATTTAGTATTATCTTGAGCCATCGTGACAAGCAAGCAAACTAACACACAAGCAAACAGAAAGCAAGCAGGCAAAAGGAGGCAAATAGAGAAAGAGAGGGAGGATAGAGAGAGAGAGGGCGAATAAAACGGCAAGGGTGAAGTGGGAGTGAGGAAAACGAGAGGCAAATGGCAAATAATGTAATGCGGGAGATAAGGGTATGTGATGGGTACTTGGTATGTTGACTTTTGCGTAGACCTCCCCGGCAACGGCGCCAGAAATCCTTCTTGCTACCTCTTGAGCACTGCATTGGTTTTCCCCGAAGAGGAAGGGATGATGCAGCAAAGTAGCGTAAGTATTTCCCTCGGTTTTTGAGAACCAAGGTATCAATCCAGTAGGAGGCTACGCGCGAGTCCCTCGTACCTGCACAAAACAAATAAATCCTCGCAACCAACGCAAATAGGGGTTGTCAATCCCTATAAGGCCACTTACGAGAGTGAGATCTGATAGATATGATAAGATAATATTTTTGGTATTTTTATGATAAAAGATGCAAAGTAAATAGCAAAGGAAATAACTAAGTAGTAGGAGATCAATATGATAAAGATAGACCTGGGGGACATAGGTTTCACTAGTGGCTTCTCTCGAGAGCATAAGTATTCTACGGTGGGTGAACAAATTACTGTTAAGCAATTGACAGAATTGAGCATAGTTATGAGAATATCTAGGTATGATCATGTATATAGGCATCACGTCCGAGACAAGTAGACCGACTCCTGCCTGCATCTACTACTATTACTCCACTCATCGACCGCTATCCAGCATGCATCTAGGGTATTAAGTTAAAAACAGAGTAACGCCTTAAGCAAGATGACATGATGTAGAGGGATAGACTCATGCAATATGAAGAAAACCCCATCTTGTTATCCTCGATGGCAACAATACAATACGTGCCTTGCTGCCCCTACTGTCACTGGGAAATGACACCGCATGATTGAACCCAAAGCTAAGCACTTCTCCCATTGCAAGAAAGATCAATCTAGTAGGCCAAACCAAACTGATAATTCGAAGAGACTTGCAAAGATAACCAATCGTACATAAAAGAATTCAGAGAGGATTCAAATATTGTTCATAGATAGACTTGATCATAAACCTACAATTCATCGATCTCAACAAACACACCGCAAAAAGAAGATTACATCGAATAGTTCTCCACAAGAGAGGGGGAGAACATTGTATTGAGATCCAAAAAGAGAGAAGAAGACATCTAGATACTAACTATGGACCCGTAGGTCTGAAGTAAACTACTCACACTTCATCGGAGGGGCTATGGTGTTGATGTAGAAGCCCTCCATGATCGATGCCCCCTCCGGCGGAGCTCCGGAATAGGCCCCAAGATGGGATCTCGTGGATATAGAAAGTTACAGTGGTGGAATTAGGGTTTTGGCTCCGTATTTGATCGTTTGGGGGTACGTGGATATATATATATATATATATATATATATATATATAGGAGGAAGGAGTACGTCGGTGGAGCAACATGGGGCCCACGAGGGTGGAGGGAGCGCCTGGTGGGGGTGGGCGTGCCCCCTACCTTGTGGCCTCCTGTTTCCTTTCTTGACGTAGGGTCCAAGTCTCCCGGGTCTTGTTCGTTGAGAAAATCACGTTCCCAAAGGTTTCATTTCGTTTGGAGTCCGTTTGATATTCCTTTTCTTCGAAACCCTAAAACAGGCAAAAAACGGCAATTCCGGGCTGGGCCTCCGGTTAATAGGTTAGTCCCAAAAATAATATAAAAGTGGATAATAAAGCCCAATAATGTCCAAAACAGTAGATAATATGGCATGGAGCAATCAAAAATTATAGATACGTTGGAGACGTATCAACGGCCGAGCCATGAACTTGGCATAAGCCGGCCGTCCAAACAGAGCATGATATGGGCTTTTGATCTTAACCACCTCAAAGGTTAATTTTCTTGCTCTGGAGTCATACTCATCCCCAAAAGCTACTTCCAGTTCAATTTTATCAACCGGGTATGCCGACTTGCCAGGTACCACACCATGAAAAATAGTGTTGGATTGCTTAAGACTCTTATCAGTTAACCCCATCCGACGGAACGTCTCATAGTAGAGGATGTTAATGTTGCTGCCTCCATCCATGAGTACTTTAGTGAATTTATATCCACCAACCTGAGGCGCCACTACCAAGGCCAAGTGACCCGGATTATCAACCCGGGGTGGATGATCATCTCTGCTCCACACAATAGGCTGTTCTGACCACCGTAAGTAACATGGAATCGCCGGCTCAACGGCATTGACGGCCCTCTTGTGAAGCTTCTGGTCCCTCTTACATAAGCTAGTGGTGAACACATGATATTGCCCACTATTCAACTGTTTTGGGTTGCTCTGATATCTGGACTGTTGCTACTGATTACCTTGACCGGGTTGTGGATTATATCCTCCTTGGTTACCTGGATGGCCCTGACCGTGAAATCCTCCTCCACCTGAACCAGTGCCCGGGCCATGGAAACCGCCCCCACCTAAACCATCGCCTGGGCCGTGACCTCCATCAAATGCATTTGAATTTTTAAACGCCTTCATGATTGTGCAATCCTTCCACAGGTGGGTGGCTGGCTTCTCCCGGGTGTCGTGTCTTGGACAAGGTTCATTCAATAGTTTCTCAAGGGTGGGACCTGACCCGCCCAACCGAGGGCGTTGCCTGCCCTTGCGCCGTTGATTGCCGCCCTGCGCATTGGTGTTAGCGACAAATTCATCAGCTTTACATTTATTACCTCCTTGATTTGCCGGGTTATGCTGGTGACCCTTGCCGTTGCCGTTCTTCTTTCCCTTCGCTGTCTTTTCTTCATCAGACACCGGGTCCTTGGTACTATCAGAATCAGCATACTTGACGAGAGATGCCATCAACTGGCCCCTGTCGTTGCAGTCACGCTTGAGCCGCCCGAACTTCTGCTTCAGAGGTTCAAAACGACAGTTTTTCTCCAACATCAAGACTGTTGAGCCAGCATCCATCTTATCAGATGAATGTATTATTTCCTTGACCCGGCGCACCCAATGGGTTGTAGATTCACCGTCCTCTTGTTTACAATTAGTCAGGTCCACAATCGACATGGGTTGTTTACATGTGTCCTTGAAGTTCTGAATGAACTGGGCCTTCAACTCCGCCCATGAGCTGATAGAATTGGGTGGCAACCCCTTCAACCAAGTACGAGCCGTTCCATCCAACATCATAGTGAAATACTTAGTCATTTCTGCGTCGCTGACCTCCAACAACTCCATAGCCATCTCATAACTCTCAATCCAAGCTCCAGGTTGCAAGTCGGCCGTGTAATTAGGCACCTTACGAGGTCCCTTGAAGTCCTTTGGCAACCGCTCATTACATATGGCCGGCACCAAGCAAGGGACACCGTCGATTCTTGTGGCCACTCCTGCCTCAACCGAGGTTGCTGGATAAGCCGGAAAAGTCTGATGAGCCGCCTACACCGCTGCCAGTTGAACCGCTCGCTCAGCCTTTTGTCGGATCCTCTCCTGATCCACCAAGTTAAGGGCTCCAGCCTGTGAGGGAGGTTGCGGCGTTGAGCATTGCTTGACATGTCAGCCGAGTCCATATGCCTACTATAGCTTGGGCTCTGGCTTGGGCGAGGAGTTGAATGGATCCTGTCTCGACTGTAGGAGTACGCATCCTGCTGTGCCAGAGCTGTTTGAAGAAGTTCTCTCACCCTTCGCGTTTCGATTGCTGCCGGCGAGTCGCCTTCCATCGGGAGAGCCGCCAAACGAGCCGATGCTGCAATGAGGTTTTCCAAGGGATTGGAGAAGTGACCCGACGGTGTTGGTACATAATGAGTGGAGCGGTATGTACACTAGGTGGTTCCATGGCGCGTGGTTGAACCGGTGCCCCGGACGTCGTGATCCGATTTGCCTCCGGCGGGTTGCTTACACCAGCCCCGGGTGTACGAAAAAGGTTCCTAGGATTTAGTGTCAAAGGTAAATGTGACTGAGTTTTCTGATGCCTTCTTCTCATGACCTCGTTTGACGCGTTCAGATCCACCGAGAGCTGGAAAGTCTCCGCTTGAAGCTGTTGCGCACGAACGTCCAAAGCCGCCCGCTCCGCTGCCATCCTGACCTCCTCTGCTGCTAAATTTTCTTTAGCTTGTACCATCTCTTCACATATGCATGCCACCTCTGCGTCATGCTGGGCTCTATCCGCCGGCTCTATCATGGCAGTCAACAGAGTCGTCAGTTTATTCGCGAGGTCCATTAGAATCTGAGCCGGGGGGCGTGCAGGGTCTCCTGACCCGGCTGCGGCCGACCCGGTAGTTGTTGTTGCTGCTGCTATGGAGTTCTGCCCGGGCTGTGTTCCTGCCATGAAAACTCCGGCCCAATTCGGTGGCTCAAGGGGGTCCGGAATACTGCTGCCATCGGAACAGCCCCCGAGCATGCCATCTTGCAGCTGATACAAAGAGTCTGTCTCCCCCGTTGATGTTGTAGCGTCAGAACAGATGGCTGTCTCAGCGCCTTCTACCGATCCTTCAGAGTATTCACCGTCGTGGACGCAGCCTATGAAAGCATGCTTCACGACAGATTGAACACGGGTGGTCCTCGCGCGCTAAGCCGTTTCGACGAGGTTGGTGTGGACGTCCGGCTCAGGGGTCGACTCGCCGATTCGGCCGATGAAGACATGAATTCCGCTGAAGGGGACCCGGTACCCGTACTCGATTGAGCCGGCCTCAGGGCCCCAGCCTTCGTCGTCGATGTAGAGCTTGCCGCCATGACTCTTGGTCAACCGGCCCACAGCGTATCCCTTGAGCCCTTCGAAGTTTCCCTTCAAGAACTCAAATCCACCGTGCGCTGGCCCCCATGGTGGGCGCCAACTGTCGTGGAATTGTCACAGCAGATGTCCTAGTGGAAGGACTTAGTTGTAGGGCCATCGCAACTAGGAAGCTTAAAGGGGTTAATCGGGACAAAGGACACGAGAGGTTTTATACTAGTTCGGCCCCTTACGATGAAGGTAAAATCCTACGTCTAGTTGTGTTGGTATTGCTGGGGTTTCGATCACCAAGAGGCTAACTCGCCGGCTTGGTTATCGATCTCTTGTTACTTGCCCTAAGCCGCCACCGGGCCGTCCCCTTATATACACGGGTTGACGCCTGGTGGCCTACAGAGTCCCGGCCGGCTCATAAGTCGTGTCCGGCTCGGTGACTTCTTTTACATGCCTTTCTTTACAAGTCTTTCCTTACATATGGCGGTTTACAATACTAGGCCTTAAGCCGCCTCTAGGCCTTTGGGCCTTCTATAAGATTTGATAAACTATCGTCTTGAATGTTTACTGGGCTTCCTTTGTAACCCACCATTGGGGCTGACACGGCCCCTCCTGGGCGGGTCATAACTGATAGCTATATCCCCAACACTTTGTGTTCTACCAAACGTCACAACGTAACTGGGTGATTATAAAGGTGCTCTACAGGTGTCTCCGATGGTGTTTGTTGAGTTGGCATAGATCGAGATTAGGATTTGTCACTCCGATTGTCGGAGAGGTATCTCTGGGCCCTCTCAGTAATGCACATCAATATAAGCCTTGCAAGCAATGTAGCTAATGAGTTACTCACGGGATGTAGCATTCTGGAACGAGTAAAGAGACTTGTCGGTAAGAGATTGAACTAGGTATTGAGATACCGACGATCGAATCTCGGGCAAGTAACATACCAATGATAAAGAGTACAATGTATATCGCTATGTCGTTTGACCGATAAAGATCTTCATAGAATATGTGGGAGACAATATGAACATCCAGGTTCTGCTATTGGTTATTGACTGGAGACAGGTCTCGGTCATGTCGACATAGTTCTCGAACCCGTAGGGTCCGCACGCTTAACGTTCGATGACGATCACTATTATGATTTTATGTGTTTTGATGAACCGAAGGTTGTTTGGAGTCCCGGATGTGATCACGGGCATGACGACGAGTCTCGAAATGGTCAAGACATATAGACTGATATATTGGATGACTATATTTGGACATCGAAATGGTTCCGAGTGAGTTCGGACATTAACCGGAGTACCGGGGGGTTACCGAAATCCCCCGGGGAGAGAGGGAGGGTGATGGTGTCCTCGACTAGGGGGTACTCACCACGTCATCTCCCGATCTGTTAGATTGGGCCGAGGACCCCCATGGTCGTATACTCATGTGCCAGTTCGGACAGTTGCCACATACAAGGAAGATTCCACAAGACTTGGTGATCAAGACAAGGACTCCTCCCCACCGGCGTATTCGGCTAGGACTCTTGTTATCCTAGGCCTCTGGTACATTATATAAACCGAGGCCAGGCTAGTCGATAGACAACATATACAACAATCATACCATAGGCTAGCTTCTAGGGTTTAGCCTCTCTGATCTCGTGGTAGATCAACTCTTGTAATACTCATATCATCAAGAATAAATCAAGCAGGACGTAGGGTTTTACCTCCATCAAGAGGGCCCGAATCTGGGTAAAACATCGTGTCCCTTGCCTCCTGTTACCATCCGCCTTAGACACATAGTTTGGGACCCCCTACCCGAGATCCACCGGTTTTGACACCAACATTGGTGCTTTCATTGAGAGTTCCGCTGCGTGTTCATCAAAAGGTTGATGGCTTGCCTGCAGATCAACTGCGACTTCGGCATCTTCGTCACCAGCTTGACTGGTCACCTTGGTTCGACCAAGGACTGCACCCTACCTCCAATCGTCATTTTCGGATGAGGGCCTTTACAAACATCAACTCCGATCTCTATCAAGATCATGGAGGATTAATCCAGGGAGCGTGGGGGCTCAATGTCAACATTGCCCTCGGGCGACCGTGCTGTTTTTCTAGACAACAAACTTGTGTCCGCCGCCACCACCTCCTCAAGTGTCTTTTTAATGATTGCTTTGGTCGAATTGTGCGGAAATGAGTCTACAACAACCCTGGAAAATTTCGTCGGGTTTCGATGAAGGAATCTCTGGCAATCCACGATGTATCGGAGCCCTGTCAAATCTGGACGGGAATCTGGACGAGTTTAGGGCATGGTGTCCAGCTTCTAGCTCGGACGTCCTTTGGAAAATCCAACTGTTGATCAGCTGCGGAATTCCCATATCTACCACCCTTCCAAATTTCATCTCGATCCGACGGTTCATACTCCGGGAACCTTCCGATGAGTGGATCAATTTTCGGATCCGTTTTTCCGCGCGAATACGGATCCGACCCGAATTCATGTTTCTTTATGAACGTGACATTGGACAACCTTTTTAGAGGAATTCTCTTCTAGGGTATTGTGCGTTGTTTTTAAACATGCGCCTGTAAATTTTTAAGCCTTCCCTGAGGTCGCCTTCATCATCATGCTGGTGTCAAACCAGTCCGGCGATATTGCTCGAAGGCCACCGACCTGCGCTAGACACGTTGTCACTTTATTGAGCCGAGCTCAACTTCTTCGGATCATCGTCTCGGCAAGCCGAACAAGAGTCCGGGATCGCGAAGGATAAATCATCACCAACATCGCCGCCCCACGGAATACACGAAGCGGGCATACCGGCATCGCCGCACGGTCGCTTCATCAAGCCGGCATCGACCACGTCACGACCTGCATCGGCAGGGCCGCACTATTGCTTCTTCAAACTGGTGTCCATCATGCCGACCTACTTCTACTCATCGGCTGACATCGAGGCTTCAACACCTCGGCTGGACCGGGGGCTTCGCCATCTCTTCATCAACCTACTCCGGAGACTTCGGCGTCACTAGCCGACCAGCTCCGTCATGATAGCTGGATCGAGGGCTTTGCCTCGGCGAGCCAACCTTGGCCAGCATCGCCATACCATCGCTTTATCGCCCATCAGGCAATGGGTGTGCGGATCGAGTCTCAATTTTGGGAATCACCTTTCTTCGGATTGCTACAACAAATAAACCAGGTCTATCAAATGATGGCCGCATTAACGACGGTCGCGTGGTGGTTCGGTCAGTTTCCGTACATAGTCCGGCGAACGCCGCATCCGGAACTCGGACCGACCTGTGAATTCAGGCTTTGCCACGCCTTTACCGCATCATGCCGACGCCCTGCATCGACATTGACTTCGGCGCCAGGCCATATTTATTTTATTACTCACTTTGCATAAATTATTTATTATGCAACATTTTTTTATTATCATTATTGTTTTTATCTCTGGTTTGCACTATTTTTTATGCACAGGAAAATGATCCGGGGACTTCGGCATCATTCTACCGGTCCGCATTGACTGTGCTATGTCACCACTTCGGCGTGTCGAGCTCTCCGCTCCGCCACCTCAGGACCGGCTTGGGGGATAGAACCTCGTCCCGCATCAAGCTCGGACCGCATCATCAATGCCGAACACATTAACCAGCTAAGTCGCTTTCATGCTCAAAGTTTTAATTTTTAACTTGTGTTCGGTTCGACCAAGCATTATACTTTTTTGGAAGAAAGTTGCTTGTAAAAAATTTCCTTGTCCAAACTTTGTTTGTGACACACATATTCAAATACCCCATTTATTTGGGGGCTTCCTTTATGAAGCTTTTCCTCTTGCATATGATTATACTTGTACGGCTTCGTTCCTTGTTCGTGTATTACGCCACAATATGTACCATATTGACTTAAGCAATTTGCAAGCTGGGTTGCCTGGCTCCTGTGCTTACCCCTACGTTCCTGATTGTTCGGCTAGGGAGTAAAGGGTGCACATCTGTGATTGTCACGACCGGATCCTCCGAGCTCTGACCTCAGACTGGGTGAAGCCGAAAGCTAGTGCTCTTATTGTTTTCAATCATGGTCGGCACACAACGGAACTCATGAGTACAAAAAATCTATTGCACAAGTCTCATAGTAATAATGAGCACCGAAGAAAGGCATCGGTGGGGGTACTATTTTCTTCGAAGATGCTTCTTACACTTCGTCTGTAATATAGCATAAGTTCCCTGAGCGCGCTTTGTCTGTTACAGCCTTATGGCCCGGTTGCCTGGTTATCGGAAACACTGTCGATATTCTCGACAGGTGGAGTACATAACACTTTTTGGTCCTTGACCGAAGAGGGAGAAGCCGACGGTCGGTTAAGACGCGTTTAAAGTTTGGTTGAACAAAGATATGATATAAGTACTTCGGTACATACAATCATTATACATAAAATCTTTTACCCAAGTCACTTGGGGGCTCTTAAAATTTATATGAGCTATTTTATAGTAAATGTGTTTTCTTATTGGTCGTTGCAAAGTCTTTTTCTATCGCTCCTTTTTCGACGTGAGTGTGTGGTCAATAGCCAGATAACCCATTTTCTCTCTAGTGACCGCTCGAGTTTAGTTTGCTAAACTGGTCTAACGAGAAGCACTCCGCCTTCGGGATAGGAGGCTGTAGCCGTAGGCTGACCCGCTTGAAGTCTTGAGATCGGATGTGTAATGTTAAAGCACGACAGAAGCACTCTTTTTTTCTAAGACCAATTTTCGGATTGGCACCGAACACTTGATCTTGTTCGGACGTCAAGTTTTTACTGACGTTTTTTGGTTTTCCAAGCTTATGGAACTTTTAAACTATTTGTGTGTTTTCAGCACAAGTCTCGCAGTGCAATGCCGACACCTTTATAGATTCGGCAAAAATATTCTCGGATATCGCTATATATGCATCGGTTTCGAATTGTGTCTTCGGTCAATAGTTGGGTTGCCCGGCTCCTGCACTTGCTTCCTACGTTCCGCTTTGTTCGGCTAGGCGTGCAAAGGGAGAACCACTGCGATTGTGCTTCCAGCTCACACGGCTAAGCACCTCAGTGGAGAAAGCCGAAAACTGACTGTCACAATAAGTGTAAACTGGTCAGCGATCCGATGACTGTGTTAAATGACGGGCCACTCATAACAATGGCCGGAGTGTTTACGGCTTGACCTCGACTGTCGCCGAACACTACCGGGGGCTATTAACTGGCCTCCCAAACTAAATTCTCGATATTTTGCTCTTACATTAGAGCTGATGTTTCATGATCATGCTTAGCATGACAACCCAAAGAAAGGAACCGATAGCGGGACTATTTTCTTTGGAAGACATTTCTTATATTAAACAGTAATATAACATATGTCTCTGCGTACCTTTGTTTATAAAAACGTATGGCCAGATTGCCTTGTTTGTTGTAAATCTTTGCCCTCATAAAGGCTTTATAAAGTAGGGCAAGCACTCCTCGGCTACTGGCCGAGGAGGTGGAAGCCGATGGTCGGTCAACAAAGTTTTGTACAATGCGGATCCGAGCATTAATGACATAAAATACTTGGATACATAGAGTCATTACACATAATTTGCAATTTTACTATGGATATTGATCCTTAATTCGGCCACTCATGCCCGCATTAAGGCTCGGGGGCTACTGGGCTTCGGGCTTATTATTTACAAACATTAAAGGGGAACATCGATCCCCAGATCTGTTTTGCCACCCGACCAGTGTCTCGGGGGCTACTGCATTGCCTATCCAATGCACAAAAATTTTAAGTGCAATACAGTTTCCGAGGAGATTTTGATCCTCAGGTTGGTCGGCCGCACCCAACCTGAGTCTCGAGGACTGAGCACGCCGCTTTTTGTGTCCCAAAGTATCCTGCCGAGCTAGGACTTGATCCTCAAGACAATTTTACAAATCAACTTGAGTCTCAGTGGCTACTGGGATCAGCGGTCTTACATCATCCTTCAGGTGCATCTCGAGTTTTATACCGATACACACCTTGAGGGCTACTAGCTATATATCTTGGCAGAGAATAAATTGCACCAATGAAAAATATTGACAAAAAATCGGCCCGCAGTCGGGGTGGTGCACCACCTCAGAAGCAGTCCGGCATAAAGCTCGGGCGCTAGTGGCTGGCTCCATAGAGGGCATTTCCGGCATTAAGCTTGGCTAAACTCCTTCAACTTTTTTGGACCAAGATGACCTATGACATCTTGGATATAGTCCGACATTGGAGCTCAGACACAGACCGGCATTGGAGCTCGGATACATTTCGGCGTTGGAGCTCGGAAGCAGTCCGACATTAGTGCTCGACTGCAAAAGATACCTCGAATGCAGTCCGGTGTTGGAGCTCGGACGCAAGAGAACACTGCCTCCCGGGAACAACTTCAAACCCGAGGTGTGGCATAAAAATAACAAGGCATTGATAAAGTCCGGAAACTTAAAGGGGCTCCTAATATACCCGACGTGTAAACTCGCCGAATGCATTTCGGCGATCCTCCAGATCGAAGATGAGAATATTTGTTGAACCAGTTTTCAAGACCGACAACCGAAGATGAAGAACAGTTCGGAAGAATCGAGGAGCGTCCCTAACTTGAAGACCGGTTTAGGGGGCTACTGACGGTGTTCTGGACTAGGGGGTACTCACCACGTCATCTCCTGATCTGTTAGATTGGGCCGAGGACCCCCATGGCCGTATACTCATGGGCCAGTTCGGACAGTTGCCGCATACATGGAAGATTCCACAAGACTTGGTGATCAAGACAAGGACTCCTCCCCACCGGCGTATTCGGCTAGGACTCTTGTTATCCTAGGCCTCTGGTACATTATATAAACCGAGGCCAGGCTAGTCGATAGACAACATATACAACAATCATACCATAGGCTAGCTTCTAGGGTTTAGCCTCTACGATCTCGTGGTAGATCAACTCTTGTAATACTCATATAATCAAGAATAAATCAAGCAGGACATAGGGTTTTACCTCCATCAAGAGGGCCCGAACCTAGGTAAAACATCGTGTCCCTTGCCTCTTGTTACCATCCGCCTTAGACACACAGTTCGGGACCCCCTCCCCGAGATCCGCCGATTTTGACACCGACAGAGGGGCTGCCTTGGGCAGGCGCCCCCCCAAGGCCTAGTCCGAATTGGACTAGGAGGGAGGGGTGGCGCCCCTCCTTCCTTCTATTCTCTCTTCCCTTTCCTACTCTCCTACTCCTACTACATGGAAAGGGGGGAATCCTACTCCCGGTGGGAGTAGGACTCCCCAGGGCATGCCATAGTAGAGGGCCGACCCTCCACCTCCTCCACTCCTTTATATACGGGGAGGAGGGGCACCCCATAGACACACAAGTTGATCATTGATCCCTTAGCTGTGTGCGGTGCCCCCCTCCACCATAATCCACCTCGGTCATATCATCGTAGTGCTTAGGCGAAGCCCTGCGACGGTAGCATCATCATCACCATCATCACGTCGTCGTGCTGAAGAAGCTCTCCCTCGACACTCAGCTGGATCGAGAGTTCGTGGGATGTCACCGAGCCGAACGTGTGCAGATCGCGGAGGTGCCGTACTTTCGGTACTAGGATTGGTCGATCGTGAAGATGTACGACTACATCAACTGTGTTGTCATAACGCTTCCGCTTACGGTGTATGAGGGTATGTGGACAACACTCTCCCCTCTCGTTGTTATGCATCACCATGATCTTGCGTGTGCGTAGGAAAATTTTGAAATTACTGCTTTACCCAATAGTGGCATTCGAGCCAGGTTTATGCGTAGATGTTATATGCACAAGTAGAACACAAAGGAGTTGTGGGTGTAGGTATATACATATTGCTTGTCGTCACTAGTTCATTCTTGATTCGGCGGTATTGTTGGATGAAGCGGCCCAGACCGACATTACGCGTATGCTTATGCGAGGGTGGTTCTACCGACGTGCTTTGCACACAGGTGTCTGGTGGGTGTCAGTTTCTCCAACTTTAGTTGAATCGGATTCAATGAATAGGGTTCTTTTTGAAGATCAAAAAGCAATCACTATACCGCGTTGTGGTTTTTGATGCGTAGGTAAGAACGGTTTTTGCTCAGCCTGTATCAACCACATAAAACATGCAACAACAAAGTAGAGGATGTCTAACTTGTTTTTGCAGGGCATGTTATGATGTGATATGGTCAAGACATGATGCTAAATTTTATTGTATGAGATGATCATGTTTTGTAACACAGTTATTGGCAACTGGCAGGAGCCATATGGTTGTCGCTTTATTGTATGAAATGCAATCACCATGTAATTGCTTTACTTTATCACTAAGCGGTAGCGATAGTCGTAGAAGCAATAGTTGACGAGACGACAGCGATGCTTCGATGGAGATCAAGGTGTGAAGCCGGTGACGATGGTGATCATGCCGGTGCTTTGGAGATGGAGATCAAAAGCACAAGATGATGATGGACATATCATATCACTTATATTGATTACATGTGATGTTTATCCTTTATGCATCTTATTTTGCTTAGTTCGACGGTATCATTATAAGATGACCTCTCACTAAATTTCAAGGTATAAGTGTTCTCCCTGAGTATGCACCGTTGCTATAGTTCGTCGTGCCGAGACACCACGTGATGATCAGGTGTGACAAGCTCTACGTTCACATACAACGGGTGCAAGCCAGTTTTGCACACGCGGAATACTCGGGTTAAACTTGACGAGCCTAGCATATGCAGATATGGCCTCGGAACACTGAGACTGAAAGGTCGAGTGTGAATCATATAGTAGATATGATCAACATAGTGATGTTCACCATTGAAAACTACTCCATCTCACGTGATGATCGGACATGGTTTAGCTGATATGGATCACCTGATCACTTAGATGATTAAAGAGATGTCTATCTAAGTGGGAGTTCTTAAGTAATTTGATCAACTGAACTTTAATTTATCATGAACTTAGTACATGATAGTATTTTGCATGTCTATGTTGTTGTAGATAGATGGCCCATGCCGTTGTTCCGTTGAATTTTAATGCGTTCCTAGAGAAAGCTAAGTTGAAAGATGATGGTTGGTCCGTAACTTGAGGATTATCCTCATTGCTGCACAGAAGAATTACATCCTGGAAGCACTGCTAGGTGACAAACCCGCTGCAGGAGCAACGCCAGATGTTGTGAACACCTGGCAGAGCAAAGCTGATGACTACTCGATAGTTCAGTCTGCCATGCTTTACAACTTAGAACCGGGACTTCAACGATGTTTTGAATGTCATGGAGCATATGAGATGTTCCAGGAGTTGAAGTTAATATTTCAAGCAAATGCCTGGATTGAGAGATATGAAGTCTCCAATAAGTTCTACAGCTGCAAGATGGAGGAGAATAGTTCTGTTAGTGAACATATACTCAGAATGTCTGGGTACCACAACCACTTGACTCAACTGGGAGTTAATCTTCCTGATGATAGTGTCATTGACAGAGTTCTTCAATCACTGCCACCAAGCTACAAGAGCTTCATGATGAACTATAATATGCAAGGGATGGATAAGACGATTCCTGAGCTCTTCGCAATGCTAAAGGTTGCGCAGGTAGAAATCAAGAAGGAGCATCAAGTGTTGATGGTCAACAAGACCACTAGTTTCAAGAAAAAGGGTAAAGGGAAGAAGGGGAACTTCAAGAAGAACAGCAAGCCAGTTGCTGCTCAAGTGAAGAAACCCAAGTCTGGACCTAAGCCTGAGACTGAGTGCTTCTACTGCAAAGAAACTGGTCACTGGAAGCAGAACTGCCCCAAGTATTTGGCGGAGAAGAAGGATGGCAAAGTGAAAGGTATATTTGATATACATGTTATTGATGTGTACCTTACTAATGCTCGCAGTAGTTCCTGGGGATTTGATACTGGTTCAATTGCTAACATTTGCAACTCGAAACAGGTGCTACGGATTAAGCGACGATTGGCTAAGGACGAGGTGACGATGCGCGTGGTTCCAAAGTCGATGTGATCGCGTTGGCACGCTACCCCTACATCTACCTTTGAGATTAGTTTTAGACCTAAATAATTGTTATTTGGTGCCAGCATTGAGCATGAACATTATATCTGGATCTTGTTTGGTGCGAGACGGTTATTCTTTTAAATCAGAGAATAATGGTTGTTCTATTTGTATGAGTAATATATTTTATGGTCATGCACCCTTGATGAGTGGTCAATTTTTACTAAATCTTGATAGTAGTGATACACATTTTCATAGTATTGAAGCCAAAAGATGCAGAGTTGATAATGGTAGTGCAACTTATTTGTGGCACTGCCGTTTAGGTCATATTGGTATAAAGCGCATGAAGAAACTCCATTCTGATGCACTTCTGAAATCACTTGATTATGAATCACTTGTGACTTGCGAACCATGCCTCATGGGCAAGATGACTAAAACTCCGTTCTCCAGGACAATGGAACGAGCAACAGAGTTATTGGAAATCATACTACTGATGTATCTGGTCCAACGAACATTGAAGCTCGTGGCGGATATCGTTATTTTCTCACCTTCACAGATGATTTAAGAAGATATGGGTATATCTACTTAATGAAACATAAGTCTGAAACATTTGAAAAGTTCAAAGAATTTCAGAGTGAAGTGGAAAATCATCGTAACAAGAAAATAAAGTTTCTACGATCTGATCATGGAGGAGAATATTTGAGTTACGAGTTTGGTCTTCATCTGAAACAATGCGGAATAGTTTCGCAACTCACGCCACCTGGAACACCACAACATAATGGTGTGTCCGAACGTCGTAACCGCACTTTATTAGATATGGTGCGATCTATGATGTCTCTCACTAATTTACCGCTATCATTTTTGTTGGGGAACGTAGTAATTTCAAAAAAAATCCTACGCACATGCAAGATCATGGTGATGCATAGCAACAAGGGGAGAGTGTGATCTACGTACCCTTGTAGACCGACAGCGGAAGCATTATATCAACGTGGTTGATGTAGTCGTACGTCTTCACAATCCGACCGATCCAAGCACCGAAACTACGGCACCTCCGAGTTTCAGCACACGTTCAGCTCGATGACGATCCCCGAACTCCGATCCAGCAAAGTGTCAGGGAAGAGTTCCGTCAGCACGACGGCGTGGTGATGATCTTGATGTTCAACTGTCGCAGGGCTTCGCCTAAGCACCACTACAATATTATCGAGGATTATGGTGGAAGGGGGCACCGCACACGGCTAAGAAAACGATCACGTGGATCAACTTGTGTGTCTAGGGGTGCCCCCTGCCTCCGTATATAAAGGAGCCAAGGGGGGTGCGGAAGGCCCTAGTAGGAGGCGCGCAGGAGGAGTCCTACTCCTACCGGGAGTAGGACTCCCCTCCGTTTCCTTGTCCAAGTAAGAGAGGGGGAAGGAAGGGAGAGAGGAGAGGAAGAAGAGGGGGGGCGCCCCTCCCTCCTTGTCCAACTTGGACTAAGGGGATAGGGGGCACGCGGCCTGCCCTGGCAGCCCCTCCTCTTCCCCACTTTAGGCCCATGAGGCCCATTGTCCCCCCGGGGGGTTCCGGTAACCCCCCGGTACTCCAGTTTTATCCGAAACTTCCCCGGAACACTTCCGGTGTCCGAATATAGCCGTCCAATATATCAATCTTTATGTCTCGACCATTTCGAGACTCCTCGTTATGTCCGTGATCATATCCGGGACTCCGAACCAACTTCGGTACATCAAAACTCATAAACTCATAATATAACTGTCATCGAAACCTTAAGCGTACGGACCCTACGGGTTCGAGAACAATGTAGACATGACCGACACATGTCTCTGGTCAATAGCCAATAGCGGAACCTGGATGCTCATATTGGCTCCCCACATATTCTATGAAGATCTTTATCGGTCAAACCGCATAACAACATACATTGTTCCCTTTGTCATCGGTATGTTACTTGCCCGAGATTCGGTCATCGGTATATCAATACCTAGTTCAATCTCGTTATCGGCAAGTCTCTTTAGTCGTTCCGTAATACATCATCTCACAACTAACTCATTTACTTGCATTGCTTGCAAGGCTTAGGTGATGTGCATTACCGAGAGGGCCCAGAGATACCTCTCCGACAATCGGAGTGACAAATCGTAATCTCGAAATACGCCAACCCAACATGTACCTTTGGAGACACCTGTAGAGCTCCTTTATAATCACCCAGTTACATTGTGATGTTTGGTAGCACACAAAGTGTTCCTCCGGTAAACGGGAGTTGCATAATCTCATAGTCATAGGAACATGTATAAGTCATGAAGAAAGCAATAGCAACATACTAAATGATCGAGTGCTAAGCTAACGGAATGGGTCAAGTCAATCACATCATTCTCCTAATGATGTGATCCCATTAATCAAATGACAACTCTTTGTATATGGCTAGGAAACACAACCATCTTTGATCAACGAGCTAGTCAAGTAGAGGCATGCTAGTGACACTCTGTTTGTCTATGTATTCATACATGTATTATGTTTCCGGTTAATACAATTCTAGCATGAATAATAAACATTTATCATGAAATAAGGAAATAAATAATAACTTTATTATTGCCTCTAGGGCATATTTCCTTCAGTCTCCCACTTGCACTAGAGTCAATAATCTAGTTCACATTGCCATGTGATTTAACACCAATAGTTCACATCATTATGTGACCAACACTCAAAGGGTTTTACTAGAGTCAATAATCTAGTTCACATCGCTATGTGATTAACACCCAAAGAGTACTAAGGTGTGATCATGTTTTGCCTGTGAGAGAAGTTTAGTCAACGGGTCTGTCATATTCAGATCCGTATGTATTTTGCAAATTTCTATGTCAACAATGCTCTGCACGAAGCTACTCTAGCTAATTGCTCCCACTTTCAATATGCATCCAGATTGAGACTTAGAATCATCTGGATCAGTGTCAAAGTTTGCATCGACATAACCCTTTACGATGAACCTTTTGTCACCTCCATAATCGAGAAACATATCCTTATTCCACTAAGGATAATTTTGACCGTTGTCCAGTGATCTACTCCTATATCACTATTGTACTCCCTTGCCAACATCAGTGTAGGGTATACAATAGATCTGGTACATAGCATGGCATACTTTATAGAACCTATGGCTGAGGCATAGGGAACGACTTTCATTCTCTTTCTATCTTCTGTCGTGGTCGGGTTTTGAGTCTTACTCAATTTCACACCTTGTAACATAGGCAAGAACTCTTTCTTTGATTGTTCCATTTTGAACTACTTCAAAATCTTGTCAAGGTATGTATTCATTGAAAAACTTATCAAGCGTCTTGATCTATCTCTATAGATCTTGATGCTTAATATGTAAGCAGCTTCACCGAGGTTTTCTTTGAAAAAATCCTTTGAAACACTCCTTTATGCTTTGCAGAATAATTCTACATTATTTCCGATCAACAATATGTCATTCACATATACTTATCAGGAATGCTATAGTGCTCCCACTCACTTTCTTGTAAATACAGGCTTCACCGCAAGTCTGTATAAAACTATATGCTTTGATCAACTTATCAAAGCGTATATTCCAACTCCGAGATGCTTGCACCAGTCCAAAGATGGATCGATGGAGCTTGCATATTTAGTTAACACCTTTAGGATCGACAAAACCTTCTAGTTGCATCGTATACAACTCTTCTTTAATAAATCCATTAAGGAATGCAGTTTTGTTTATCCATTTGCCAGATTTCATAAAATGCGGCAATTGCTAACATGATTCGGACAGACTTAAGCATAGATATGAGTGAGAAACTCTCATCATAGTCAACACCTTGAACTTGTTGAAAACCTTTTGCGACAATTCTAGCTTTGTAGATAGTAACACTACTATCAGCGTTCGTCTTCCTCTTGAAGATCCATTTATTTTCTATGGCTTGCCGACCATCGGGCAAATCCATCAAAGTCCATACTTTGTTCTCATACATGGATCATATCTCAGATTTCATGGCCTCAAACCATTTCGCGGAATCTGGGCTCATCATCGCTTCCTCATAGTTCGCAAGTTCGTCATGGTCTAGTAACATGACTTCCAGAATAGGATTACCGTACCACTCTGGTGCGGATCTCACTCTGGTTTACCTACGAGATTCGGTAGTAACTTGATCTGAAGTTACATGATCATCATCATTAGCTTCCTCGCTAATTGGTGTAGTAGTCACAAGAACAGATTTCTGTGATGAACTACTTTCCAATAAGGGAGAAGGTACAATTACCTTATCAAGTTTTCTACTTTCCTCCCACTCACTTCTTTCAAGAGAAACTCCTTCTCTGGAAAGGATCCATTTTCAGCAACGAATATCTTGCCTTCGGATCTGCGATAGAAGGTGTACCCAACATTTTCTTTTGGGTATCCTATGAAGACGCACTTCTCCGACTTGGGTTTGAGCTTATCAGGATGAAACTTTTTCATATAAGCATCGCAACCCCAAACTTTAAGAAACGACAACTTTGGTTTCTTGCCAAAACACAGTTCATACGGTGCCGTCTCAACGGATTTAGATGGTGCCCTTTTTTACGTGAATGCGGCTGTCTCTAATGCATAACCCCAAAACTATAGTGGTAAATTGGTACGAAACGTCATAGATTGCACTATATCCAATAAAGTACGGTTATGACGTTCGGACACACCATTATGTTGTGGTGTTCCAGGTGGCATGAATATGTGAAACTATTCCACATCGTTTTAATTGAAGACCAAACTCATAACTCAGATATTCGTCTCCACGATCAGATCGTGGAAACCTTATCTTCTTGTCATGATGATTTTCCACTTCACTCTGAAATTCTTTGAGCTGTTCAAATGTTTCAGACTTATGTTTCATCAAGTTGATATACCCATATCTGCTCAAATCATCTGTGAAGGTCAGAAAATAACGATACCCACCGCGAACTCCAACACTCATTGGATCGCATACATCAGTATGTATTATTTCCAATAAGTCAGTTGCTCGCTCCATTGTTCCGGAGAACGGAGTCTTAGTCATCTTGCCCATGAGGCATGGTTTGCAAGCATCAAGTGATTCATAATCAAGTGATTCCAAAAGTCCATCAGCATGGAGTTTCTTCATGCGCTTTACACCAATATGACCTAAACGGCAGTGCCACAAATAAGTTGCACTATCATTATTAACTTTGCATCTTTTGGCTTCAATATTATGAATATGTGTATCACTACGATCGAGATCCAATGAACCATTTTCATTGGGTGTGTAACCATATAAGGTTTTATTCATGTAAATAGAACAACAATTTTTCTCCAACTTAAATGAATAACTGTATTGCAATAAACATGATCATATCATATTCATGCTCAACGCAAACACCAAATAACACTTATTTAGGTTCAACACTAATCCCGAAAGTATAGGGAGTGTGCGATGATGATCATATCAATCTTGGAACTACTTCCAACACACATCGTCACCTCACCCTTAACTAGTCTTTGTTCATTCTGCAACTCCCGATTCAAGTTACTAATCATAGTAACTGAACTAGTATCAAATACTGAGGGGTTGCTATAAACAGTAGTAAAGTACACATCAATAACATGTATAACAAATATACTTATGTTCACTTTGCCATCCTTCTTATCCGCCAAATACTTGGGGCAGTTCCACTTCCAGTGACCAGTCCCTTTGAAGTAGAAGCACTTAGTCTCAGGCTTAGGATCAGACTTGGGCTTCTTCACTTGAGTAGCAACTTGCTTGCCATTCTTCTTGAAGTTCCCCTTCTTCCCTTTGCCCTTTTATTGAAACTAGTGGCCTTGTCAACCATCAACACTTGATGCTCTTTCTTGATTTCTACCTTCATCGATTTCATCATCATGAAAAGCTCGGGAGTCATTTTCGTCATCCCTTGCATACTATAGTTCATCATGAAGTTCTACTAACTTGGTGATGGTGACTAGAGAATTCTGTCAATCACTATCTTATCTGGAAGATTAACTCCCACTTGATTCAAGCGATTGTAGTACCCAGACAATCTGAGCACATGCTCACTAGTTGAGCGATTCTCCTCCATCTTTTAGCTATAGAACTTGTTGGAAACTTCATATCTCTCAACTCGGGTATTTTCTTGAAATATTAACTTCAACTCCTGGAACATCTCATATGGTCCATGACGTTCAAAACATCTTTGAAATCCCGATTCTAAGCCGTTAAGCATGGTGCACTAAACTATCAAGTAGTCATCATATTGAGCTAGCCAAACGTTCATAACGTCTGCATCTGCTCCTGCAATAGGTCTGTCACCTAGCAGTGCATTAAGGACATAATTCTTCTGTGCAGCAATGAGGATAAACCTCAGATCACGGATCCAATCCGCATCATTGCTACTAACATCTTTCAACACAATTTTCTCTAGGAACATATCAAAATAAACACAGGGAAGCAACAACGCGAGCTATTGATCTACACCATGATTTGCAAAATACTACCAGGACTAAGTTCATGATCCAAATCAACTAAACCATGTCCGATCATCACGTGAGATGGAGTAGTTTTCAATGGTGAAAATCACTATGTTGATCATATCTACTATATGATTCACGTTCGACCTTTCGGTCTCCGTGTTCCGAGGCCATATCTGTATATGCTAGGCTCGTCAAGTTTAACCTGAGTATTCTGCGTGTGCAAAACAGGCTTGCACCCATTGTAGATGGACGTAGAGCTTATCACACCCGATCATCACGTGGTGTCTGGTCACGACAAACTTTGGCAACGGTGCATACTCAGGGAGAACACTTTTATCTTGAAATTTAGTGAGAGATCATCTTATAATGCTACCGTCAATCAAAGCAAGATAAGATGCATAAAAGATAAACATCACATGCAATCAATATAAGTGATATGATATGGCCATCATCTTCTTGTACTTTTGATCTCCATCTCCGAAGTACCGTCATGATCACCATCGTCACCGGCGCGACACCTTGATCACCATCGTAGCATCGTTGTCGTCTCGCCAATCTTATGCTTCCATGACTATTGCTACCGCTTAGTGATAAAGTAAAGCATAACAACGCAGTTGCATTGCATACAATAAAGCGACAACCATATGGCTCCTGCCAGTTGCCGATAACTCGGTTACAAAACATGATCATCTCATACAATAAAATTTTGTATCATGTCTTGACCATATCACATCACAACATGCCCTGCAAAAACAAGTTACACGTCCTCTACTTTGTTGTTGCAAATTTTACGTGGCTGCTACGGGCTTAACCAAGAACCAATCTTACCTACGCATCAAAACCACAACGATAGTTTGTCAAGTTGGTGCTATTTTAACCTTCGCAAGGACCGGGCGTAGCCACACTCAGTTCAACTAAAGTTGGAGAAACTGACACCCGCTAGCCACCTTTGTGCAAAGCACGTTGGGAGAACCGGTCTCGCGTAAGCGTACGCGTAATGTCGGTCCGGGCCGCTTCGTCCAACAATACCGCCGAACCAAAGTATGACATGCTGGTAAGTAGTATGACTTATATCGCCCACAACTCACTTGTGTTCTACTCGTGCATATAACATCAACACATAAAACCTAGGCTCGGATACCACTGTTGGGGAACGTAGTAATTTCAAAAAAATTCCTACGCACACGCAAGATCATGGTGATGCATAGCAACGAGGGGAGAGTGTGATCTACGTACCCTTGTAGACCGACAGCGGAAGCGTTATATCAACGCGGTTGATATAGTCGTATGTCTTCACAATTCGACCGATCCAAGCACCGAAACTACGGCACCTCCGAGTTTTAGCACATGTTTAGCTCGATGACGATCCCCGGACTCCGATCCAGCAAAGTGTCAGGGAAGAGTTCCATCAGCACAACAGCGTGGTGACGATCTTGATGTTCAATTGTCGCAGGGCTTCGCCTAAGCACCACTACAATATTATCGAGGATTATGGTGGAAGGGGGCACCGCACACGGCTAAGAAAACGATCACGTGGATCAACTTGTGTGTCTAGGGGTGCCCCCTGCCTCCGTATATAAAGGATCCAAGGGGGGTGTGGCCGGCCCTAGTAGGAGGCGCACAGGAGGAGTCCTACTCCTACCGGGAGTAGGACTCCCCTCCCTTTCCTTGTCCAAGTAAGAGAGGGGAAGGAAGGGAGAGAGGAGAGGAAGAAAAGGGGGGGCGCCCCTCCCTCCTTGTCCAATTCAGACTAAGGGGAGAGGGGGCGTGCGGCCTGCCCTGGCAGCCCCTCCTCTTCTCCACTTTAGGCCCATGAGGCCCACTAACCCCCCGGGGGGTTCCGGTAACCCCCCGATACTCCGGTTTTATCCGAAACTTCCCCAGAACACTTCCGGTGTCCGAATATAGCCGTCCAATATATCAATCTTTATGTATCGACCAATTTGAGACTCCTCATTATGTCCGCGATCATATCCGGGACTCCGAACCAACTTCGGTACATCAACACTCATAAACTCATAATATAACTGTCATCGAAACCTTAAGCGTGCGGACCCTACGGGTTCGAGAACAATGTAGACATGACCGAGACATGTCTCCTGTCAATAGCCAATAGCGGAACCTGGATGCTCATATTGGCTCCCACATATTCTACGAAGATCTTTATCAGTCAGACCGCATAACAACATACATTGTTCCCTTTGTCATCGATATGTTACTTGCCCGAGATTCGATCGTCGGTATATCAATACCTAGTTCAATCTCGTTACCGGCAAGTCTCTTTACTCGTTCCGTAATACATCATCTCGCAACTAACTCATTTAGTTGCATTGCTTGCAAGGCTTAGGTGATGTGCATTACCGAGAGGGCCCAGAGATATCTCTCCGACAATCAGAGTGGCAACTCCTAATCTCGAAATACGCCAATCCAACATGTACCTTTGGAGACACCTGTAGAGCTCCTTTATAATCACCTAGTTACGTTGTGACGTTTGGTAGCACACAAAGTGTTCCTCCGGTAAACGGGAGTTGCATAATCTCATAGTCATAGGAACATGTATAAGTCATGAAGAAAGCAATAGCAACATACTAAACGATCGAGTGCTAAGCTAACGGAATGGGTCAAGTCAATCACATCATTCTCCTAATGATGTGATCCCGTTAATCAAATGACAACTCTTTGTCTATGGCTAGGAAACACAACCATCTTTGATCAACGAGCTAGTCAAGTAGAGGCATACTAGTGACACTCTGTTTGTCTATGTATTCATACATGTATTATGTTTCCGGTTAATACAATTCTAGCATGAATAATAAACATTTATCATGAAATAAGGAAATAAATAATAACTTTATTATTGCCTCTAGGGAATATTTCCTTCAGTTTTGGGGTTATGTTTTAGAGACGGCTACATTCACATTAAATAGGGCACCATCTAAATCCGTTGAGACGACACATTATGAATTGTGGTGTGGCAAGAAACCCAAGTTGTCATTTCTTAAAGTTTGGGGCTGTGATGCTTATGTGAAAAATCTTCAACCTGATAAGCTCGAACCCAAATCGGAGAAATGTGTCTTCATAGGATACCCAGAGGAGACTGTTGGGTACACCTTTTATCACAAATCCGCAGGCAAGATATTCGTTGCTAAGAATGGATCCTTTCTAGATAAAGGAGTTTCTCTCGAAAGAAGTGAGTGGGAGGAAAGTAGAACTTGACGAGGTAATTGTACCTTCTCCCTTATTAGATAGTAGTTCATCACTGAAATCAGTTCCAATGATTCCTACACCAGTAAGGGAGGAAGCTAATGATGATGATCATGAAACTTCTGATCAAGTTACTACCGAATCTCGTAGGTCAACCAGAGTAAGATCCGCACCAGAGTGGTATCGTAATCCTGTTCTGGAAGTCATGTTACTTGACCATGACGAACCTACGAACTACGAGGAAGCGATGATGAGCCCAGATTCCGCAAAATGGCTTGAGGCCATGAAATCTGAGATGGGATCCATGTATGAAAACGAAGTGTGGACTTTGGTTGACTTGCCCGATGATCGGCAGGCCATAGAGAATAAATGGATCTTCAAGAAGAAGAATGACGCTGACGGTAATATTACTGTCTACAAAGCTTGACTTGTTGCAAAAAGTTTTTGACAAGTTCAAGGAGTTGACTACGATGAGACCTTCTCACCCGTAGCGATGCTTAAGTCCGTCCGAATGATGTTAGCAATTGCCGCATTTTATGATTATGAAATTTGGCAAATGGATGTCAAAATTGCATTCCTTAATGGATATCTTAAAGAAGAGTTGTATATGATGCAACCAGAAGGTTTTGTCGATCCAAAAGGTGCTAACAAAGTGTGCAAGCTCCAACGATCCATTTATGGACTGGTGCAAGCCTCTCGGAGTTGGAATATACGCTTTGATAGTGTGATCAAAGCATATGGTTTTATACATACTTTTCGAGAAGCCTGTATTTACAAGAAAGTGAGTGGGAGCTCCATAGCATTTCTGATATTATATATAGATGACATATTGTTGATCGGAAATGATACTGAATTTCTGAATAGCATAAAAGAATACTTGAATAAGAATTTTTCAATGAAAGACCTCGGTGAAGCTGCTTATATATTAGGCATCAAGATCTATAGAGATAGATCAAGACGCTTAATTGGACTTTCACCAAGCACATACCTTCATAAAATTTTGAAGAAGTTCAAAATGGATCAAGCAAAGAAAGGGTTCTTGCCTGTATTACAAGGTGTGAAGCTGAGTTAGACTCAATGCCCGACCACTGCAGAAGATAGAGAGAAAATGAAAGGTGTTCCCTATACTTCAGCCATAGGCTCTATCATGTATGCAATGTTGTGTACCAGACCTAATGTGTGCCTTGCTATCAGTTTAGCAGGGAGGTACCAAAGTAATCCAGGAGTGGATCACTGGATAGCGGTAAAGAATATCCTGAAATACCTGAAAAGGACTAAGGATATGTTTCTCGTATATGGAGGTGACAAAGAGCTCGTCATAAACGGTTACGTCGATGTAAGCTTTGACACTGATCCGGATGACTCTAAGTCACAAACCGGATACGTGTTTTTATTAAATGGTGGAGCTGTCAGTTGGTGCAGTTCCAAGCAGAGCGTCGTGGCGGGATCTACATGTGAAGCGGAATACATAGCTGCTTCGGAAGCAGCAAATGAAGGAGCTGGATGAAGGAGTTCATATCTGATCTAGGTGTCATACCTACTGCATCAGGTCCAATGAAATTTTTTTGTGACAATACTGGTGCAATTGCCTTGGCAAAGGAATCCAGATTTCACAAGAGAACCAAGCACATCAAGAGATGCTTCAATTCCATCCGCGATCAAGTCAAGGAGGGAGACATAGAGATTTGCAAGATACATACGGATCTGAATGTTACAGACCCGTTGACTAAGCCTCTCTCACGAGCAAAACATGATCAGCACCAAGACTCCTAGAATCATTACAGTGTAATCTAGATTATTGACTCTAGTGCAAGTGGGAGACTACAGGAAATATGCCCTAGAGGCAATAATAAAGTTTTTATTTATATTTCCTTATACCATGATAAATGTTTATTATTCATGCTAGAATTGTATTAACTGGAAACTTAGTACATGTGTGAATACATACAAAAATAGAGTGTCACTAGTTTGCCTCTACTTGACTAGCTCGTTGAATCAATGATGGTTATGTTTCCTAACCATAGAGATGAGTTGTCATTTGATTAACGGGATCACATCATTAGAGAATGATGTGATTAACTTGACCCATCCGTTAGCTTAGCACAATGATCGTTTAGTTTGTTGCTATTGCTTTCTCCATAACTTATACATGTTCCTATGACTATGAGATCATGCAACTCCCGAATACCAGAGGAACACTTTGTGTGCTACCAAACGTCACAACGTAACTGGGTGATTATAAAGGTGCTCTACAGGTGTCTCTGATGGTGTTTGTTGAGTTGGCATAGATCGAGATTAGGATTTGTCACTCCGATTGTCGGAGAGGTATCTCTGGGCCCTCTCAGTAATGCACATCAATATAAGCCTTGCCAGCAATGTAACTAATGAGTTAGTTATGGGATGTAGCAGTACGGAACAAGTAAAGAGACTTTTCGGTAACGAGATTGAACTAGGTATTGAGATACCGATGATCGAATCTCGGGCAAGTAACATACCAATGACAAAGGGAACAACGTATATCATTATGCGGTTTGACCGATAAAGATCTTCGTAGAATATGTGGGAGCCAATATGAACATCCAGGTTCCGCTATTGGTTATTGACCGGAGACATGTCTCGGTCATGTCTACATAGTTCTCGAACCCGTAGGGTCCGCACGCTTAACGTTCGGTGACAATCGGTATTATGAGTTTATGTGTTTTGATGAACCGAAGGTTGTTCGGAGTCCCGGATGTGATCACGGGCATGAAGAGGAGTCTCGAAATGGTCGAGACATAAATATCGATATATTGGATGACTATATTTGGACATCGAAATGGTTCCGAGTGAGTTAGGACATTAACCGGAGTGCCAGGGGGTTACCGGAACCCCCCGGGGAGTATATTGGCCCAAATAGGGCTTTAGGGGAGAGAGGGAGGGGCTGCCTAGGGCAGTCCGCATGCCCCCCAAGGCCTAGTCTGAATTGGACTAGGGGGAGGGGCGGTGCCCCCTCCTTCCTTCTCTTCTCTCTTCCCTTTCCTACTCTCCTACTCCTACTATATGGAAAGGGGGGAATCCTACTCCTAGTGGGAGTAGGACTCCCCAGGGCGCGCCATAGTAGAGGACCGGCCCTCCCCCTCCTCCACTCCTTTATATATGGGGAGGGGGCACCCCATAGACACACAAGTTGATCATTGATCCCTTAGCCGTGTGCGGTGCCCCCTGATAACCCACAAGTATAGGGGATCGCAATAGTTTTCGATAAGTAAGAGTGTCGAACCCAACGAGGAGCTAAAGGCAGAACAAATATTCCCTCAAGTTCTATCGACCACCGATACAACTCTACGCACGCTTGACTTCGCTTTACCTAGAACAAGTATGAAACTAGAAGTACTTTGTAGGTGTTGTTGGATAGGTTTGCAAGGTAAAAAGAGCGCGTAAATAAAAGCTAGGGGCTGTTTTGATAAAGAAACAACTAAATTAGTTTTAGTAAATAGTATTTTGTTACGAGAAAGTTATTTGTCCCTAGGCAATCGATAACTAGACCGGTAATCATTATTGCAATTTTATATGAGGGAGAGGCATAAGCTAACATACTTTCTCTACTTGGATCATATCCACTTATGATTGGAACTCTAGCAAGCATCTGCAACTACTAAAGATCATTAAGGTAAAACCCAACCATAGCATTAAAGCATCAAGTCCTCTTTATCCCATACGCAACAACCCCCTTACTCGGGTTTGTGTTTCAGTCACTTACGCAACCCACTATAAGCGAATCATGAACGTATTGCAACACCCTACAGCAGGGATCCCTCACGCTTGCGCGACACGGGGAACACCATAGGACAGCACCAATAATAAAACATGCAACTCAAACCAATCTTGATCATCAAATAGCCCATAGGACAAAACGGATCTACTCAAACATCATAGGATAGCCATACATCATTGGGAAATAATATATAGCGTTGAGCACCATGTTTAAGTAGAGATTACAATGGGTAAGAGAGAGGTTACACCGCTGCATAGAGGGGGGAAGAGTTGGTGATGATGGCGGTGAAGTTGTTGATGATGATGGCCCCCGGTGGCACTCCGGTGCCACCGGAAGTGAGGGGGAGAGAGCCCCCCTCCTTCTTCTTCTTCCTTGACCTCCTCCCTAGATGGGAGAAGGGTTTCCCCTCTGGTCCTTGGTCTCCATGGCATGGGAGGGGCGAGAGCCCCTCCGAGATTGGATCTGTCTCTCTGTCTCTCTCTGTTTCTGCGTTCTCAGATTCTACCCTTTCACCGTTTCTTATATTCCCGGAGATCTGTAACTCCGATTGGGCTGAAATTTTAACACGATCTCTATCCGGAAATTAGCTTTCTTGCAGCGAAAGAAGGGCTCCAACCGCCTTACAGGGTGGCCACGAGGGTCAGGGGCGCGCCCCCTGCCTCGTGGGCCCCTCGAGCATCGTATCGCGTTGATTTCACTTCCCAAAAATCACATATATTCCAAAAAAAATCTTCGTCCGTTTTTATCCCATTTGAACTCCGTTTGATATGGATTTTCTGCGAAACAAAAAACATGCAACAAACAGGAACTGACACTGGGCACTGGATCAATATGTTAGTTCTAAAAATAGTATAAAAAGTTGCCAAAAGTATATGAAAGTTGTAGAATATTGGCATGGAACAATCAAAAATTATAGATATGACGGAGACGTATCAGCATCCGCAAGCTTAATTCCTGCTCGTCCTCGAGTAGGTAAATGATAAAAAAGATAATTTTTGATGTGGAATGCTACCTAGCATAATCTTGATCACATATCTAATCATGGCATGAATATTAAGATACGAGTTATTCAAAGCAATAGTCTATCATTTGACATAAAAACAATAATACTTCAAGCCTACTAATAAAGCAATCATTTCTTTTCAAAATAACATGGCCAAAGAAAGTTATCCCTACAAAATCATATAGTCTGGCTATGCTCCATCTTCACCACACAAAATATTCACATCATGCACAACCCCGATGATAACCCAAGCAATTGTTTCATACTTTTGACGTTCTCAAACCTTTTCAACTTTCACGCAATACATGAGCGTGAGCCATGGACATAGCACTAAAGGTGGAATAGAATGGTGGTTGTGGAGAAGACAAAAAGAAGAAGATAGTCTCACATCGACTAGGTGTATCAACGGGCAATGGAGATGCCCATCAATAGATATAAATGTGAGTGAGTAGGGATTGCCATGCAACAGATGCACTAGAGCTATAAGTGTATGAAAGTTCAAACTGAAGCTAAGTGGGTGTGCATCCAACTTGCTTGCTCATGAAGATCTCGGGCGTTTGAGGAAGCCCATCATCGGAATATACAAGCCAAGTTCTATAATGAAAATTCCCACTAGTATATGAAAGTGATAACTCAAGACTCTCTATATGAAGAATATGATGCTACTTTGAAGCACAAGTATGGTAAAAGGATAGTAACATTGAGATGGCTCTCCCTCTCCTCTCCCTCTCCTCTCCCTCTCCTCTCCTCTCCCACCCCACGAACTGATCTCCACTAGCAATGGCGGCCTCTAAAGATAGGGATCATGGATGGGCTTCTACATTGGGACTTTGCTCCCGGTCTAGCCCTTGCAAAGCAGGTGAGGCACAGGTTTGGCACGACCGTCCATTTTTCCTCTTCCCAAGGCTCTAGGGAATTCTTTCTGGTGGTCACTTTCTCTTCAGCCTCCTTTCCTCTCTCGGTGGAATCCGTTGGTATTGCCTTGCAATGTTGTCTTGGGGGTTTAAGCTCTGGATTTCATGTTTCCAAGGTCAAGGATCGTACCTTCCGTTTTTCGGTTGCAAGTAACAAAGTTGGACATTTCATCTACGGTCTGAGAGATCGAGTTTGGCCAGACTTCGTTTGTCACTTTCATCTTTTTAATGGCCGGTATGCTAGAGCTCCGATCTCGGCTTCTTCCTGGCATTTGGATCAAGAACATTTGGACATCTCAGCGCGTTCTCCTGTGGCGATCAAGCCCAACCTTAGATCACCGACGATGATTGGTTCCCCGATAACACAGTCTGCTCAGGTTCTTCGCAAATTCAACATTGTTCCAATTGACACCATGGTTTTCTCCAACAAGAATTCTTGCGAAGCTTCCTCATCTCGTCAAACGACTCACAATTTGAATTTGGCTGATCCACTGATTCAGCAGTGCCAATTGCCTACATCACCGGCTGCGGAATCACATATTCATTTAATGCAGCATTTTCTCCGTCAGGAGCAATTGGTGGACAGTCAGCCTGCGGAGTTCATTCTTTTGGGCAGCTTTAAATGCATACTTAATGTCCAATATCCACCGCTGCCACAATGTTTTCTTTCGTCCGCGTTCAAATATGCACCTCCACATGAACACTGGCCTCCAATACTTTCTAATCAAAACAAGGCTGATCTGGCCCAAGCCCACTACTCGTTGGCAGATATAACAGAGCTTAACACGCAATGGGCCTCGCTCTGCTCAAAATGCCTGCAATGGGGACACAAAAAATCCAATTGCCTTGCACGCCTTATTTGCATTAATTGTTCGGCGCCTGACCACAAGGCAATCAATTGCCATATTTCTGGTTCAAATATGCTTGCTCTTGACCAGGTTGGAGCTGGCCTAGGGAAACAAATCCCCAACGTCAATCCCGCTGCTTTGCCACCACTTACCTACAATCGGCACAAGCGTACCACCGTCCGATGTCAATCCTGTGGATTCTATGGACACTTGGCGCGGCAATGTTTCCAAAGAAAGAAAGCGCAAAAGTGGAAATGGATTCCTAAATCCACTCGACCTACCGATTCTGCCCCTCACGCTCCGCCTTCCACCTCGATTGCCCAAACGTCTCGCCCCAGTCCACAGAGCACCTCCCCTGCCACCTATGCCATCACTCTGCCTCGCTCGCCATTGACGCCCCCACCCTCCTCGACCTCCACCATGGCAAACTACCCACTCAACCCCGTCCCCTTCCTGCCGCCTGGGTTTGCAGTGGAGCCTGGACCTGCGGATCGTCTGGTTCGGTCTGGGATGGTGGTCGGACCGATTGCGCCACTCAACCACGACTTCTTGGCGATTGCGGAAGCAAGCGCATATGTTCCTCTGCATCGCCGGGCTGCCGTTCGAATGGCGATTGAAGGTTTGCTGCATGAAGCGCATCTTTTTACCACTGAATGTAGTGATCATCCTCTGGGTATTGGAATCTTTGGTTTTGCAAGTTCTTTCTTGAGAGATACGGCTGTCAATACCCCGCTAGAACTTGAGGAGGAGGATTTGCTTATCACCTTTGTGCCGCATAATGAAGCTCTTAACAGACGCACCACCTCATTTGGCCCAGAGATTTGGTTGATGTTTTTTGGATTTCCTTACGATTACCAAACAGACTACTACATCACCAAGGCTTTAGGGGGTTATGGATCTCTTGTCAATTGGTACAATCCTCGCCAGGATAGACGGTACATGCTCATCAAAGCTCGCGTTATCCGTCTGAATCTCGTGCCCAAGAGTTTTATTGTTTGGCAGTTGGGAGGTGCACGAGACTGCTGGACGGTCCAGGTTACTATTTTGAGAAGCAATGACTGGAATGGGTTGTTGCCTGATGTGCTGCCTCCAAATGAAGAACCTCCTCCCGCAGATGGCAATCCACATCCTCAGTTCGGGCCTGAACTCACTGCTGAACAGCTTTACCAGCAGCAAGTTCACAACTGGCTGGTACAGAATGCTGCCCCCAATCACCCTGTGCATCACAACAATGCAGAAGCTCCCAACCAAGAGTGGGCTCCCTGGCCTGAACCTCCAGCTCCTCCTATGCCACCCCACCTAATGAACTTCCAAGCCTGGCTGGCCTCTCAGGGTTTGACTGTTATGCATGGAGTGGTTCCTGACAATAATGTCACTGACAATCCTATGCAAGCATGGCATGAGGCGATTACTGAATTTTCTGAATATACATCCTCGAAAGAATCTGATGCCACTGTCTCCGACTTGCTTGTTATGCCAGTGACTTCTCCAGGAGCCTTTTCTGCTGCTCTGGCGGCTCCATCTGCTGCTGCTGACGTGGTTACCATCTCTGTCGACATTCATGACCAAGGTATGCGCTTTGGTCTATCTGCTCAGGGCGATTCCCTCATGGAAATCCTTTTGGCCAACCCTGTTCCCCGACAGCAACTCAATACTGCACTTTTCAATGCCATCCGGCCTATACTTGCTACAAGGGGACCATGGGCTGCTGGTTTTGGATTCAGACACGAGGTTATGCACTTTGAAGTTCAGGTCACTGCTGGCCCTACTGGCATTCAATTCTCACAAAATACTCTGCTTGCTCCGGCAACTACTGCATCAGTGCTCATTGAGGAACTTTCTGACAGCCAGGCACCACTTGTTGATCAGTCCAGGCTGGAACCACAGGGCTCCATGGAAGCTTCTCATGTGCTGCTGACTGAAACTGAGGATTCTGCCACTGTGGTGGTACAAACCAACACTTTCAGTTCTGATTTGGAGACTGATTCACACCTCATGGACTTGGCTGCACATCACTCTGAAACTCAGACTGGCCTGCTTCAGATTGGAACAGGTGCCATTTCTGAAACTACAATCAGTGCGGTGGGTTCTTCAGCTCATAAACGCAAAGGAAAGGCGCCAGTCCCCATTGACACTTCCACTCTTCATCGCAGCACTCGTACTAACAAATATGATGGATTTCGCACCACCTCTCTGTCTGAAGCCAAGGTCTCTAAATCCAAGGTAAAACCGCGCACTGTTCCTACAGCCGTCTCTGCTGGTCCTGCAACTGCTGCTTCAAATCAGATGGCTCCTGAAGATCTCCCTCCTCCAACTGACATTGCCACAATGCAAGCCATTGGCACAAATCTATGTGCTATCCCGGAGGAGGAGCTCACGGTTGCTGCTTTCACTGAAGACCCGGCGGGGACCTCTTCATCAACCTCAGCTTGATTCCTCGCTTTATTTCTTCGCTTAATGGCTCTTTTGCAGTCGTGGAACGTACTTTGTTGGAATATTCGTGGTCTTAATGCGGACAAAAAGCGCTTAGCCTTATCTAATGCGATCCAGTCTAGTGGATGTGCGATTATCTGTCTTCAAGAGACTAAAATGCAGACGTTTGATGCTAGCACTCTCAAGTTGATTTGTCCAAAACGCTTTGATAAATTTGCGTATATCCCGTCTGTCGGAGCGTCGGGGGGAATTGTTACGATCTGGAATAGTGCTCTCTTCTCTGGTACGATCGCCTTTGAGGAACAATTTGCGTTAGGCGTCACCTTCACTTCCACTCAAAATGCGCATACTTGGACGTTGGTTAACATCTACGGCCCGTGTCAAGGGGAGCAGCGTAATACTTACACTAAATGGTTGTTTGACTTGACAATTCCGCTGACTGAAGATTGGCTACTGCTTGGAGATTTCAATTTCATTCGATCGCCTGACAATCAAAACCTACCAGGGGGAAACGCCCAGGATATGTTTACTTTCAACGACTTCATCCGTGAGCAAGACTTAACTGAACTTCCTATTAAAGGTAGGGCTTACACCTGGTCGAACATGCAGATCAACCCCCTGCTCGAACAACTAGACTGGTTCTTCACCTCGCTCAACTGGACGACATCCTTCCCCAATACCATGGTAAACCCTTTGGGCCGCCCTGTATCTGATCACATTCCCTGTTCCGTGGTCATTCAATCCACAATCCCCCGGAGCAAGATCTTCCGGTTTGAAACCTACTGGATTGCGCACCCTGGCTTCATGCAGACTGTGGAGGATGCTTGGAATAAACCCATAAAATTTGGCAAAGACAAAAATGCAGCTTCGATCCTTTGTCAAAAGCTGAAAGCTGTCAGATACGCCCTATCCCACTGGAGCAAAAAGATTTCCCGCCTAAAAATTGCCATTGAGAACTCAAATAAGGCCCTTCTTGAGCTGGATAGTCTTGAAGAACGACGTACACTTTCGATCCCTGAGCGTAACTTCAAAAAAATCCTCAAAAAACACCTCCTACGACTCCTTAGTTACCAAAAGGAGTACTGGAAGAAGAGATGCACAATCCGTTGGATTAAGTTTGGCGATGAAAACTCGAAATTTTTTCAAGCTGTTGCCACGGAACGATTCAGACGAAACTGCATTGCTACCCTAAAATCTGAAAATGGGTATACCGTCAAGGATCATGCAAGTAAAGAAGCTATCTTATTTCAAGCCTTCAAACAAAGGCTGGGTTCTTGCTCGAAACCTAACATGAAACTCAACCTATCGTCTCTGCTCCGTCACCAAGTGGACTTTGATAGCCTCACTGCCCCGTTTGCAACGCATGAAATTGATGCTGCGATTAAGGAAATGCCCCCGGACAAAGCCCCGGGCCCGGATGGTTTCAATGGAGCCTTTCTGAAAGCTTGTTGGCCTATCATTAAAAATGATTTCTACAACTTATGCAATGAATTTCACAGAGGAGACTTGAATCTTGAAAGCGTAAATTATGGTTATATCACTCTGATACCAAAGAATGCCTCCCAGGAGACGGTCAATGACTTCCGCCCAATCACTTTGCTCAATTGTTGCCTTAAGCTGATCACCAAACTACTGGCCAATCATCTCCAAAAAATCATCTTGCAGATAGTCCACCGTAATCAGTACGGGTTCTTGCGTGGTCGATCCATGCATGACTGCTTAGCTTGGGCCTTCGAGTATATTCACCAGTGTCAAGCCTCGCAAAATGAGATTATCCTACTGAAACTTGATTTTGCCAAAGCCTTTGACACTATTCAACACTCGGCTATGCTCAACATTATGAAAAAAGTGGGTTTCAATGACAAATGGCTCCACTGGATGCAAAGTATCTTCAATTCTGGCAAATCCTCAGTCATTCTAAATGGTACTCCAGGAAGTTCTTTCCTATGCAAGTGCGGTGTGCGACAAGGTGACCCCCTCTCGCCTCTGATATTTGTTATAGCTGCGGATCTCCTTCAATCTGCAATCAACGAGGCTCTTCGGAATAATATCCTGGACTTACCAATCCAACGTGACACTAACGGGGATTACCCAGTTATCCAATACGCGGATGACACACTCATCATCCTGCCAGCTTGCACCCGACAACTCACCAAGATTAAGGAAATTCTGGAGGATTACGCCACGTCAGTAGGGCTCAAAATCAACTTCCATAAGTCCACACTTGTGCCAATTAACACGCCTCCTGACAAATGCAAAGAACTGGCTGAGCTGTTAGGTTGCACAGTGGGTTCCATGCCGTTCACATATCTGGGGCTGCCCCTAGGCACCACTCGTCCGACCGTGCTGGATCTGGCTCCGCTTGTTTGCAAAGCAGAAAGAAACATTACGGCTGCTATGTCTCTAATGTCGTACGCGGGGAAACTTGCTCTAATGAATTCGTTGGTAACCTCTCTTATCATGTTCACTATGGGTACCATTCGCATCCCACCAAAAATTGTGGCCCAACTAGACAAGATCAGAAGGCATTGCCTATGGCAAAAACGGACCGAAGATGGGACCAAGAGCAATTCTCTTGCGGCTTGGGACATGGTCTGCAGGCCTAAGAAAAATGGTGGACTGGGAGTTGTCAACCTCAAAATACAGAATGACGCTTTGCTGCTTAAGTTTCTCCACAAGTTTTACAACAGGCATGATATCCCTTGGGTACATCTCATTTGGGATTCCTACTATGGTGACTCCATCCCTCATGCACATGATGCATGTGGCTCCTTCTGGTGGAAAGACTTAACTCAGCTAATGCCCATATATCGCGGCGTCACGCACGTAAAAATTGGGAATGGATCTTCTACGCTCTTTTGGAAAGATAATTGGAGCCAGTCCATATATGCTGATAGTTGCCCGAGAGCCTACTCATATGCTATCTCTGAAGATGTCTCGGTACAACACATTTTCACGTCCCCCCATCTGCAGGAAAACTTTCAACTCCCGCTCTCTATTCAGGCCCATGATGAGCTGCGATCCATCCAACTTGAAGTGGCCGAAAACACTCTTACGGAGGAACATGACACCTGGCAGTGTATTTGGGGCGGCAATACTTTCCAGACATCATCATACTACAGATTCTACTTCAGAGATGTAACTGCCCATGAAGCCTTCGGTTGGTTATGGAAAGCAAAGTGTACTCCCAAGCTCAAAACATTCGGGTGGTTCCTGCTGGTTGATCGCCTCAACACCAGAAACATGCTCAAGAGGAGGCACTACAACATTGGGACAAACTTCGACTGCCTCCTTTGTGGCCAACATGTTGAAGAAACGGTGGAACACCTCTTCTTTCACTGCACATTTAGTCAGGAATGTTGGCTACATCTTGGCTTCAACTGGTCTTTGCAGCATGACAGACTTGACATGATCAAACATCAAAAGACCGTGCACCCTAGAAAGATGTGGATGGATATTTTTTTGACATCGGCCTGGAGCCTCTGGAAGGAGAGAAACAACCACCACTTTAGGAAAATTAAGCCATCAGTTGCTTCCTAGAAACAGAGGTTTAAGTTGGACTTTGACAATCTTAGATATAGAGTGAAACCTTCCAAACAACATATTGTATCTGCCATATTTGGGTCCATACAGTAGGCGTCTTGTAAACTAGGGTGTCCCATGGTGGTGCCTCAACCACCCATGTATGTAAATCACACATGTAATTGTACCCCCTGAGGTTTTAGTAATATATATGCAGTAGGAGCCTTTCCTACTGTCTTCATAGTCAAAAAAAACATTGCCCCTTCTATCTTTTCTCTCATTTTTTCCTTTTTTTCTTTTTTTGGGCCTTCTCTTTTTTGTCCTTTCTCTTTTTTTCTTTTTTTTCGTCCGGAGTCTCATCCCGACTTGTGGGGGAATCATAGTCTCCATCATCCTTTCCTCACTGGGACAATGCTCTAATAATGATGGTCATCACACTTCTATTTACTTACAACTCAATATTACAACTCGATATCTAGAACAAAGATATGACTCTATATCAATGCCTCCGGCGGTGTACCGGGATGTGCAATGATCTAGCGTAGCAATGACATCAAAAAACGGACAAGCCATGAAAACATCATGCTAACTATCTTACGATCATGCAAAGCAATATGACAATGAATGCTCAAGTCATGTATATGATGATGATGGAAGTTGCATGGCAATATATCTCAGAATGGCTATGGAAATGCCATGATAGGTAGGTATGGTGGCTGTTTTGAGGAAGATATATGGTGGGTTTATGGTACCGGCGAAAGTTGCGCAATACTAGAGAGGCTAGCAATGATGGAAGGGTGAGAGTGCGTATAATCCATGGACTCAACATTAGTCATAAAGAACTCACGTACTTATTGCAAAAATCTATTAGACATCGAAACAAAGTACTATGCACATGCTTCTAGGGGGATAGATTGGTAGGAAAAGACCATCGCTCGTCCCCGACCGCCACTCATAAGAAAGACAATCAATAAATAAATCATGCTCCGACTTTGTTACATAATGGTTCACCATACGTGCATGCTACGGGAATCACAAACATCAACACAAGTATTTCTACTAATCCACAACTACCCACTAGCATGACTCTAATATCACCATCTTTATATCGCAAAACTATTGCAAGGAATCAAACATATCATATTCAGTGATTTACAAGTTTTATGTAGGATTTTATGACTAACCATGTGAATGACCAGCTCCTGTCATCTCTCTAAATAGATATAAGTGAAGCAAGAGAGTTTAATTCTATCTACAAAAGATATGCCCACACTCTAACAAATATAAGTGAAGCAAAAGAGCATTCTACAAATGGCGGTTTTCTATGTAAAGAGAAACAGGCAATCCAAAATTCAAATGATATAAGTGAAGCACATGAATCATTCTATAAAGCCATACACAAAAGATATAAGTGAAGTGCATAGAGTATTCTATAAATCAACCAAGGACTACCTCATACCAGCATGGTGCATAAAAGAAATGAAAACTAAATGCAAAAGACGCTCCAAGATTGCACATATCGCATGAACGAAACGAATCCGAAAACATACCGATACTTGTTGAAGAAAGAGGGGATGCCTTACGGGGCATCCCCAAGCTTAGATGCTTGAGTCTCCTTGAATATTTACTTGGGGTGCCTCGGGAATCCCCAAGCTTGAGCTCTTGCCTCTCTTCCTTCTTCTCACATCGAGACCTTCTCGATCATCGAACACGTCATCCACACAAAACTTCAACAGAAAACTCGGTAAGATCCATTAGTATAATAAAGCAAATCACTACTCTAAGTACAGTTGCAAACCAATTCATATTTTGTTTTTGCATTGTGTCTACTGTAATATAACTTTTCCATGGCTTAATCCACTAATATAAATCGATAGTTTCATCAAAACAAGCAAACTATGCATCAAAAACAGAATCTGTCTAAAACAGAACATTCTGTAACAATCTGAACATTCACCACAGTTCTGATACTTTAAAAATTCTACCAAAATTAGGAAAAATAAAAAACTTGTATAGGAATACAGTGCAAAAAGAATCGGAACCTTTTGACCTTCCAACTAAAAATGTAAAATCGCGCACTACAGCCAAAGTTTCTGTCCTGCACCGTACAAACCATCAAGCAAATGTAAACATCCTAAAGGCAAACCTTGACACATTATTTTTATAATACAATGGAATTGTACAAAGGGATAATTATTTTTGTTGAAAATTTTCTGTAATCAAGATTCACAAAGTTGCCGTGAGCATGAACAAAGTTCAAGGAGCTCTCCCACTTCAACAATGCTTGTCTTTCTCACTTTCACTTTCCTTTTTGAAAAAGTTTTGGGTTCCGCTCTTTATTTTTGTTGTTTTTAAACTATATGAAAGCACTCAACAGAAATAAATGACTCTCTAAAACTTCCGGGTTGTCTCCCAGGCAGCGCTTTCTTTAAAGCCATTAAGCTAGGCATATAGTGCTCAAGTAATGGATCCACCCGGATCCCAAGGTATATCAAAGCCAATTTTAATTAACAATAATTTGTAATTTAGTAGTGAGCACAAAGTAACATATATCATGCAACAACGAAGTCTAACTCTCTTCCTATGCATCGGCATGTCATAAAAGAACAATTCATGCACACATAGTAAAGGCCAATGCATAGTATAAACAGTTTCTTGCAATTTTATCATGTGGGAAACATAGAGAGGTGGAGATATAGTTCCTCTCTCATAATAATTGCAAGTAGGAGCAGCAAGCACATGCATATTATATCTATCAAAATCATCATGTGTAGTAGTAAAACGTAACCCATCAATGTAATCCTTAATAAGGGCAAACTTCTCCGATATAGTGTAGTCGGGAGAATTCAAAAAGATAATAGGACTATCATGCGTGGGTATAATAGCAACAATTTCATGTTTAACATAAGGAACTATAGCAAGTTCATCTCCATAAGCATAATTCATATTGGCATCTTGGCCACAAGCATAGCAAGCATCATCAAAAAGGGATATTTCAAAAGAATCAACGGGATCATATCAATTATCATAGCATTCATCCTTCGGTAAGCATGAAGGGGAATTAAACAATGTATGAGTTGAAGAGTTACTCTCATTAGAAGGTGGGCACGGGTGATCAATCCGCTCTTCCTCCTTTTGTTCTTCGCTCTCCTCCTCATCTTTTTCATCCAATGAGTCACAGTTTTATCAACTTCTTCTTCCATAGATTCCTGCAAAATATTAGTCTCTTCTTAGACCACGGAGACTTTTTCAATAAGTGCATTAATATCGGAATTGTATTCATAATTATCATAGCAATATTTAAGGATAGCTAAATTTTCAGGTCTATAAACCGAATCATCAAGATCTTCAAACTCTTTAAACATAGATTCAATTTCATAAGCACCCATAAAAGTAACAAATTCTTCTATTTGTTCCACATCATAGTAATCATATATACCATTAGCATAAGAAGCTAAGGTTTTATTATCATTAAATTCACATGAAAAGGGAAGGTGTTGAGCCTTCATCCTAGAGAAACAAGTATAATTATATCTCAAGTATAGTTGCCTAGCATACCACTTTAATATATGAATTTGATCCCATAATAGTTTCCCTTTTGTGTCAAGCGGTAATCCCTAAAGTATTCACGTTGATACAACGTTACTCCCATTACATAATTGAATGGGGTTTTCTCAGGATTATTAAAGTAGTACATAATATCTTTCATGTAACCAACATCGAGGGTTTTCGGAGGTTCCCCATCTCCATGAGCAGAAAGTACACCTAATTTTTTTTGGTATTTCGTGTTCCATATCCATAACTAAAGATAAAGAACAGAAAATAAAAATTACTTAGTGATAAAGCAAACAAGCACACATGAGAATATTCACCCCATGCTATTGCTCCCCGGCAACGGCGCCAAAAAAAGGTCTTGATAACCCACAAGTATAGGGGATCGCAATAGTTTTCGATAAGTAAGAGTGTCGAACCCAACGAGGAGCTAAAGGCAGAACAAATATTCCCTCAAGTTCTATCGACCACCGATACAACTCTACGCACGCTTGACGTTCACTTTACCTAGAACAAGTATGAAATTAGAAGTACTTTATAGGTGTTGTTGGATAGGTTTGCAAGGTAATAAAGAGCGCGTAAATAAAAGCTAGGGGCTGTTTAGATAAAGACACAACTAAATTAGTTTTAGTAAAGAGTGTTTTGTTACAAGAAAGTTATTTGTCCATAGGCAATCGATAACTAGACCGGTAATCATTATTGCAATTTTATATGAGGGAGAGGCATAAGCTAACATACTTTCTCTACTTGGATCATATGCACTTATGATTGGAACTCTAGCAAGCATCTGCAACTACTAAAGATCATTAAGGTAAAACCCAACCATAGCATTAAAGCATCAAGTCCTCTTTATCCCATACGCAACAGCCCCCTTACTCGGGTTTGTGTTTCAGTCACTCACGCAACCCACTATAAGCGAATCATGAACGTGCAACACCCTACAGCGGGGATCCCTCACGCTTGCGCGACACGGGGAACACCATAGGACAGCACCAATAATAAAACATGCAACTCAAACCAATCTTGATCATCAAATAGCCCATAGGACAAAACGGATCTACTCAAACATCATAGGATAGCCATACATCATTGGGAAATAATATATAGCATTGATCACCATGTTTAAGTAGAGATTACAACGGGTAAGAGAGAGGTTACACCGCTGCATAGAGGGGGGAAGAGTTGGTGATGATGGCGGTGAAGTTTTTGATGATGATGGCCCCCGGTGGCACTCCGGTGCCACCGGAAGCGAGGGGGAGAGAGCCCCCCTCCTCCTTCTTCTTCCTTGACCTCCTCCCTAGATGGGAGAAGGGTTTCCCCTCTGGTCCTTGGTCTCCATGGCATGGGAGGGGCGAGAGCCCCTCCAAGATTGGATTTGTCTCTCTGTCTCTCTGTATTTCTGCGTTCTCAGATTCTACTCTTTCACCATTTCTTATATTCCCAGAGATCTGTAACTCCGATTGGACTGAAATTTTAACACGATCTCTATCCGGAAATTAGCTTTCTTGCAGCGAAAGAAGGGCTCCAACCGCCTTACGGGGTGGCCACGAGGGTCAGGGGCGCGCCCCTGCCTCGTGGGCCCCTCGAGTATCGTCTCGCGTTGATTTCACTTCCCAAAAATCACATATATTCCAAAAAAATCTCCGTCCGTTTTTATCCCGTTTGGACTCCGTTTGATATGAATTTTCTGTGAAACAAAAAACATGCAACAAACAGGAACTGGCACTGGGCACTGGATCAATATGTTAGTTCTAAAAGTAGTATAAAAAGTTGTCAAAAGTATATGAAAGTTGTAGAATATTGGCATGGAACAATCAAAAATTATAGATACGACGGAGACGTATCACCCGCTCCACCATAATCCACCTCGGTCATATCATCGTAGTGCTTAGGCGAAGCCCTGCGGTGGTAGCATCATCATCACCGTCATCACACTGTCGTGCTGACGAAGCTCTCCCTCGACACTCAGTTGGATCGAGAGTTCGTGGGACGTCACAGAGCCAAACGTGTGCAGATCGCAGAGGTGTCGTACTTTCGGTACTAGGATCTGTCGATCGTGAAGACGTACGACTACATCAACCGCGTTGTCATAACGCTTCCGCTTACGGTCTACGAGGGTGCGTGGACAATACTCTCCCCTGTCGTTGCTATGCATCACCATGATCTTGTGTGTGCATAGGAAAATTTTGAAATTACTGCGTTACCCAACACCTATGACTACCAAGTTAACTAGCTTCACATCTAAGTTCCCTACCATAACTAGCTTCACCTCCAAGTTGACAATCTTGTAGGCAACTTAGGTTTTTGAGGTATGCTAACATTATCCAAAGTTGCCTTTCATGACTGGGGAGTAGCTTAAAATCATTCTTAAGTTGCATAAAATAATTTTTGGATGGTAAGCAACTTAGTTTCATATATAGACAACTTAGGAACATTAATGGCCAACTTTTTCATGTATTGTGGGCAACTGAAATAATAATGAGAGGCAACTATGCATCACCAGTAGGCAACTTCAGAGTGTTTGTAGACAACCTAGACAAATAGTGATAAGCAACTTCACAATATTGTAAGCAACTAATTTGCAAAGTTAGGAAACTGAGCAATAATGGTAGGCAACTAATTACCAATATCAAGCAACTATGCATCAATGGTATGCAATTCCATAGTATTTATAGGCAACTAAGCAGCAATGGTAGGCAACTAATTACCAAAAGCAAACAACGAGGCATCTAAATGCACACGAGGATTTCTCGCGATAGGCAATTTTTTAGACAACGGTAGGCAACTAATTACCAAAAGCAAACAACGAGAATGTCAACTAAGCAGCAACGGTAGGCAACTTTTTGGATCCCCAAATAAATGCACACGAGGACATAATTCCTTTTTCAATGAAATGTGTCGTGCGCGTCAGCTGCTCTTTCCACATTTGGATGAGCACTAGTTCCGCCCACTAGCCATGGGATCTGGCTTGCCTGCTCCCTCCCCATGCTCCCATCCGTGCTCCCACTTCATCCTACGGTTGTCCTTTTCCATTTTTCCTTTCTAATCTAATCATCTCCCCCCCTGATTTTAAGGGGGTGGGGCCGGGCCTTATTTTGTTCCAATCAAATCATGCCACGTATGCGGGAGCACGGATGGGCACACACGCGGAGAGCAGGCAAGTCTCATCCCTAGCCATGTCCTAGATTTAATAGAATATTTTCTAACATTCTCTATCCAAGCTAGTGCCGTACACTTGTAAAGCGTGTTCGTTAGCACAACTAGGATGTGGAAAAACAAGCGAGCAGCCAGAGAACAACTTGTCTTGCTGATTGTTCCGTGAACTGTTGGTATTACATTTGTCCATCCGAATTTCATAACGGCACTAGAAGCAGTATGTACGCTTAATCGAAAGCCCCCGTTTCGCCATCCGCATCGGTGGGTGCAATGCATTGCAAGCAGGCAGGTTCTACACGGAGCCGAGGCCGCCGGACGTCGGCGAGGTACGTATTCGCCGGCCGCCGTGTCCTCCGTTTACCTACGCTCTGCTCGCTTCCTTCCTGATGCTTTTCGAGCCTTTCCGTTTCATATCTCCTTCCTTTCCTTTCTGGCCCGATCCGCTTCCAGGGTGTTCGTCCCGGACACGTACAAGGAAAGGAAAGGCGACGTGATAAATATGGCCCTCGTTGTCCTCGTCGTCGACAATTTCCTTGCTCGTGGACGGACAGATCGATACGCCGACGTGACTTGCACGATCAGATCAAGCTTGCGAGCGAGACAGCCGGCAGATCCATGGACGATAACATGCTTGCTGGCCTGCTGGCGGGCGCCGGCCTCCCCGCGCGGCCGCCGGGCGGCGACACGCCGCTCCCCGACTCGTCGGAGCAGATCTACATCGCCCCCGTCGCGCTCCTCAAGATGCTCAAGCACGGTATGCAGCCAACTAACCGACGACCAATCTTAAATCAATTGCATTGATCTGATTGTGATCTATGGATGGTTGCAGCGCGCGCCGGGGTGCCGATGGAGGTGATGGGGCTGATGCTGGGGGAGTTCGTGGACGAGTACACGGTGACGGTGGTGGACGTGTTCGCGATGCCGCAGAGCGGCACGGGCGTGAGCGTGGAGGCCGTGGACCACGCCTTCCAGACCAACATGATGGACATGCTGCGGCAGACGGGGCGGCCGGAGATGGTGGTGGGCTGGTACCACTCCCACCCGGGCTTCGGCTGCTGGCTCTCGGCCACCGACGTGCAGACGCAGCTGAGCTTCGAGCAGCTCAACCCGCGCGCCGTCGCCGTCGTGCTCGACCCCATCCAGAGCGTCAGGGGCAAGGTGGTCATGGACGCCTTCCGCCTCATCAACCCGGCGGCGATGCTCACGGGCCACGAGCCGCGCCAGACCACCTCCAACGTCGGCGGCACCGTGCGCCCCTCCGTGGAGGCGCGCGTCCACGGCCTCGGCGTGCACTACTACTCGCTCGCCATCGGGCACCGCCAGAACGAGGTCGAGGAGCGCATGCTCGCCTGCCTCAACCGCAAGCGCTGGTCCGACGGGTTCGTCCTGCAGAGGTTCGAGGACGCCGAGAACGCCGGCGCCGTGAGCGGGATGCGGGACCTCGCGGTGCAGTACGACGCGCAGGTCAGGGAGGAGGACGTGACGCCGCCGGAGAGGCTGGCCGTGGTGAGGGCGGGCAGGCCGGACGCCAAGAAGCAGCTCGGGGAGAGAGCCGAGGCCGCCATGTCCGGCAACATCGTGCAGACGCTGGGCATGATGCTCGACACGGTCACCTTCTAGGCAGTATGTGGCTTGGGTTTCATCGGTTCAGCACTATAATTGATATCTTTTTATTGTGCCAGTTTCATAGTTGGATGATCTTCGTTTGTCTACGGTGATCGTTTTTTGCAAGGAGCTTTGCTACGGTCATGTGTGCAAAAGATGCTGTCGAAGAGATATTGCCCGATGTATGCACGACCTGAAAATCCAGCGGCCGGTCATGCGCATGTCCGGCTGGATGTATGTGTCGTCTGTGAATCGTCTGAATTCTGTCGTCCGCATAGCACTGCTCTTTTTGAAAGAAAAAAAGATTTACTCTGCTCCTCGGTTCCCAAGTTAGCACTCATGAGGGGCAGACAATACAACGTTCTTGCTGTCCAGCGCCTAGTGTTTCTTAATATTTAACCTTTTTAAACATTTTTGCACTAGACCAATAAAGTATTACTTCCTCTGTCTCGTAATATAAAAACATTTTCAAGCTAAAACAGCTTGAAAAGCGTTCTTATATTATAGGACGGGGGAGTACAATATATTGAATCGTATGTGCACACGTGTTTGAAACTAAATAATATTTCTCAAGTAATATTCTGTACTTGGTAGCATTCACAATTGTACTACCCCGTTCTTAAATATAAATCTTCATAGAGATTTCATTATAAACTACATACAAAGTAAAATGAGTGAATCTACACTCTAAAATGCATCTACATACATCCGTATGTGGTTCATACAGTGAAATCTTTACAGAGACTTATATTTAGATACGGAGGAAGTAATATGTTTTGGATATTTCATTATGGACCACGTGTAGACCAAACTAAAAGGGTTGGACGCGCTTTGTTGCGCCGTTGGTGTTGTTAAGACTCTTTAAAAAAATACTCATTTTGTTCTAAAATATAAGGTGTATTACTTTTTTTGAAAAGTCTATTCTCTTTAAGTTTGATCAAATTTATGAAGAAATATATCAAAATTCGTAATATCAAATTGGTGTTATTAGATTCATCATGAAATGAATTTCCATGATTTTTTGGCTTAATATTGTGGATGTCGATATATTTGGCTCTAAACTTGTTCAAAGTTAAACAAATTTGACTTTTTAAAGAACTAGTACTCCTTGTATTTTGGAACTAATGGAATATTTAGTTTGGCGGATGGGGAGACGATGGGTGTGTTTCATGTTTATTTATAATGCGGTTATTTGATGGGCCTTTCATGGTGTGATTATGTGTTATGCGCTAATCAATGCATATTTTTGTGGGTAGGCTACATGTACTATATTTGTACTATAGTATCATCACATTGTGGCACTTGTTTTTGCTAGGTGGTTAGAGGGTGCGCGGGGTTGATATGTTTTTCTAGTCGGTTGGTATTGATTGATTTGAAAAATCGTTGGCCCGATCAAAATCATAAACCAAATTCAAAATTGAATATCTCAATCGAATAAAAGAGTTTCAAAATTAGGAAATATGATGAATTAAAATAATTAAATGGAATAGCTCCGTGAGAAATTATTGACCCGATCAAAATCAGGTGACCAAGTTCTAAACTAAAGACTTGAATTAATCATGAGGACTTAAAACTTAGGAAGCACCGTGTATAGTATAAAAGAATTAAATGAGAGCTATGAGAAATTGTTGACTTGGTCAAAATCGGGTGAATCAATTTCAATTGGACACTTCAATTGATTGTGGGGCCTTTTACCCCTAGGGAGCTTAGTGATACAGTAGATGAGTGAACAAGGACATTAAAATGCGTCTATATACATTCAAATCAGTATAATTGTGAATGAAGAGAATACACCGATGGAGCTCGGCAATGGCCATATGGGATTCTACCTATCAATGAAAGTCGAAAGTCCTAATAAGGTCACAACTGACTGAAGAACGAAACACACTCGAAAGCGGGTGATGGTTTTGAGTTCTTGGAAGTCATAGCAAGGATGTGGGGAATCCCTAGGGCAATGCTCCTACCAATAGCCCGGCTTGGGAATGTGAATTCCTTTGCTCGAACAAAATCTTGAGTGGCAGTTGTAGATTTGGAATGCGTTTGGTTGAAGGTGTGGTATGAATGGGTTTGGACATTTTTTTTAGGATGAGACCAATTAAGACATGTGTTTGTCTATGTATAAGACATGAGCTAATTATTTGGGATGAGACCATCAGTTAGGCTCACATGTAGATCTCTGAAAAATTCGCGATGAGTTGGGATGAGACCAATCAAGACATGTGTTTGTCTATGTATAAGACATGCTTGCAAAGGGTGAATCCCCGCTTCGAGACGCTTGGTGTAGATCTCTAAAAATCGTCAAATCGGGTGAGCCAACTATTATTGAGGGAGACCAGGTCTACATACGTAATATTAAGTTTCTCTGGTTGCGTGTCTTTGATATGAAAACATTATTATCCAAGCAAAGGGAATAGAATAGGTGATAACCCCGTCCCGTCCCGTCCCCCCCCCCCTCACATCAAGCATGCCCGCTAGCTACCAACATCTAAAATGAGACATATAGTATGGAGTCCATGGCTACCTCTGCTGATGGAAGACCGTATAGCCTTTAAAGCTATCAATTTCTTGGGAAGGAACAACATCTTCAGGGTATATTCGTTTTCTAAATAGAACCATTAAAGCGCTCTAATAACCAAACAAAAGTACCTTGGTTCGTGCCCTCGCCATGAAGTGACTGGCCGGGAGCATTTTTGGAACAGGAAACGGTTTGGTTGCTGCCTTGGAAAAGTGGAAGTCGGGTTGGGATGGCACCCGAGCACCGTAATTCGCCTGGCCTAGGATAGCACATGCGACCAATTTCAAGCGCCCTATCAGGATACTAGTTGCGAAACAGCAGTGTTGTAGCGTCTATTGAACAAGCCAACAAATGCAGTCAACGGTCCTTTTTGAGACCATTCCTCGGGCCAGGACCTCTACACATTAACTTTGCAAAAACTACCTTCATCCCGCTAAATGTCAATCCATTTCAAGCTCCTACCATGGTTTCAACCAGGGGCCCGGACGTTGCACCCTTTCCGCAAATAATGGCATCACTTATCACCGCACAAACTGAAGGAAATATGCCCTAGAGGCAATAATAAAGTTATTATTTATTTCCTTATATCATGATAAAAGTTTATTATTCATGCTAGAATTGTATTAAACGAAAATATAATACATGTGTGAATACATAGACAAACAGAGTGTCACTAGTATGCCTCTACTTGACTAGCTCGCTAATCAAAGATGGTTATGTTTCCTAACCATGAACAAAGAGTTGTTATTTGATTAACGGGATCACATCATTAGGTGAATGATCTGATTGACATGACCCATTCCATTAGCTTAGCACCCGATCGTTTAGTATGTTGCTATTGCTTTCTTCATGACTTATACATGTTCCTATGACTATGAGATTATGCAACTCCCGTTTGCCGGAGGAACACTTTGTGTGCTACCAAATGTCACAACCTAACTGGGTGATTATAAAGGAGCTCTACAGATGTCTCCAAAGGTACGTGTTGGGTTGGCGTATTTCGAGATTAGGATTTGTCACTCCGGTTGTCGGAGAGGTATCTCTGGGCCCTCTCGGTAATGCACATCACATAAGCCTTGCAAGCATTGCAACTAATGAGTTAGCTGTGAGATGATGTATTACGGAACGAGTAAATAGACTTGCCGGTAACGAGATTGAACTAGGTATTGAGATACCGACGATCGAATCTCGGGCAAGTAACATACCGATGACAAAGGGAACAACGTATGTTGTTATGCGGTCTGACCGATAAAAGATCTTCGTAGAATATGTAGGAGCCAATATGAGCATCCAGGTTCCGCTATTGGTTATTGACCGGAGACGTGTCTCGGTCATGTCTACATTGTTCTCAAACCCGTAGGGTCCGCACGCTTAAGGTTTCGATGACAGTTATATTATGAGTTTATACATTTTGATGTACCGAAGTTTGTTTGGAGTCCCGGATGTGATCACGGACATGACGAGGAGTCTCGAAATGGTCGAGACATATAGATTTGATATATTGGAAGCCTATATTTGGATATCGGAAGTGTTCCGGGTGAAATCGGGATTTTTCCGGAGTACCGGGAGGTTACTGGAACCCCCCCCCGGGAGGTATATGGGCCTTAGTGGGCTTTAGTGGAAGAGAGGAGAGGTGGCCAGGGCTGGGCCACGCGCCCCTCCCCTCCTAGTCCGAATAGGACAAGGAGAGGGGGGCGGTGCCCCCCTTCCTTCTCTCTCTCTCCTCTTTCCCCCCTCCCGAATCCTATTCCAACTAGGAAAGGGGGGAATCCTACTCCCGGTGGGAGTAGGACTCCTCCTGGCGCGCCCTCCTCCTGGCCGGCCGCACCCCCCCTTTGATCCTTTATATACGGAGGCAGGGGGCACCCCTAGAGACACAAGTTGATCCACGTGATCATATTCTTAGCCGTGTGCGGTGCCCCCTTCCACCATAGTCCTCGATAATATTGTAGCAGTGCTTAGGCGAAGCCCTGCAATGGTAGTACATCAAGATCGTCACCACGCCGTCGTGCTGACGGAACTCTTCCCCGACACTTTGCTGGATCGGAGTCCGGGGATCGTCATCAAGCTGAACGTGTGCTAGAACTCGGAGGTGCCGTAGTTTCGGTGCTTGATCGGTCGGGCCGTGAAGACGTACGACTACATCAACCGCGTTGTGCTAACGCTTCCGCTGTCGGTCTACAAGGGTACGTAGATCACACTCTCCCCTCTCGTTGCTATGCATCACCATGATCTTGCGTGTGCGTAGGAAATTTTTTGAAATTACTATGTTCCCCAACAGTGGCATCCGAGCCTAGGTTTTATGTGTTGATGTTATATGCACGAGTAGAACACAAGTGAGTTGTGGGCGATATAAGTCATACTGCTTACCAGCATGTCATACTTTGGTTCGGCGGTATTGTTGGACGAAGCGGCCCGGACCGACATTACGCGTACGCTTACGCGAGACTAGTTCTCCCGACGTGCTTTGCACAAAGGTGGCTAGCGGGTGACAGTTTCTCCTAATTTAGTTGAACCGAGTGTGGCTACGCCCGGTCCTTGCGAAGGTTAAAACAGCACCAACTTGACAAACTATCATTGTAGTTTTGATGCGTAGGTAAGATTGGTTCTTGCTTAAGCCCGTAGCAGCCACGTAGAACTTGCAACAACAAAGTAGAGGACGTCTAACTTGTTTTTGCAGGGCATGTTGTGATGTGATATGGTCAAGACATGATGCTAAATTTTATTGTATGAGATGATCATGTTTTGTAACCGAGTTATCGGCAACTGGCAGGAGCCATATGGTTGTCGCTTTATTATATGCAATGCAATGCGCTGTAATGCTTTACTTTATCACTAAGCGGTAGCGATAGTCGTGGAAGCATAAGATTGGCGAGACGACAATGATGCTACGATGGAGATCAAGGTGTCGCGCCGATGACGATGGTGATCACGACGGTGCTTCGAAGATGGAGATCACAAGCACAAGATGATGATGGCCATATCATATCACTTATATTGATTGCATGTGATGTTTATCTTTTATGCATCTTATCTTGCTTTGATTGACGGTAGCATTATAAGATGATCTCTCACTAATTATCAAGAAGTGTTCTCCCTGAGTATGCACCGTTGCGAAAGTTCTTCGTGCTGAGACACCACGTGATGATCGGGTGTGATAGGCTCTACGTTCAAATATAATGGGTGCAAAACAGTTGCACACGCGGAATACTCAGGTTATACTTGACGAGACAAGCATATACAGATATGGCCTCGGAACACAGAGACCGAAAGGTCGAGCATGAATCATATAGTAGATATGATCAACATAGTGAACATAGTGATGTTCACCAATGAAACTACTCCATCTCACATGATGATCGGACATGGTTTAGTTGATTTGGATCACGTAATCACTTAGAGGATTAGAGAGATGTCTATCTAAGTGGGAGTTCTTTAAGTAATATGATTAATTGAACCTAAATTTATCATGAACTTAGTACCTGATAGTATCTTGCTTATTTATGTTTGATTGTAGATAGATGGCCCGTGTTGTTGTTCCGTTGAATTTTAATGCGTTCCTTGAGAAAGCAAAGTTGAAAGATGATGGTAGCAATTACACGGACTGGGTCCGTAACTTGAGGATTATCCCCATTGCTGCACAGAAGAATTACGTCCTGGAAGCACCGCTGGGTGCCAGGCCTGCTGCTGGAGCAACACCAGATGTTATGAACGTCTGGCAGAGCAAAGCTGATGACTACTCGATAGTTCAGTGTGCCATGCTTTACGGCTTAGAATCAGGACTTCAACGACGTTTTGAACGTCATGGAGCATATGAGATGTTCCAGGAGTTGAAGTTAATATTTCAAGCAAATGCCCGGATTGAGAGATATGAAGTCTCCAATAAGTTCTATAGCTGCAAGATGGAGGAGAACAGTTCTATCAGTGAGCATATACTCAAAATGTCTGGGTATAATAATCACTTGATTCAATTGGGAGTTAATCTTCCAGATGATTGCGTCATTGACAGAATTCTCCAATCACTGCCACCAAGCTACAAGAGCTTCGTGATGAACTATAATATGCAAGGTATGAATAAGACTATTCCCGAGCTCTTGGCAATGCTGAAAGCTGCGGAGGTAGAAATCAAGAAGGAGCATCAAGTGTTGATGGTCAACAAGACCACTAGTTTCAAGAAAAAGGGCAAAGGGAAGAAGAAGGGGAACTTCAAAAAGAACAGCAAGCAAGTTGCTACTCAAGAGAAGAAACCCAAACCTAGACCTAAGCCTGAAACTGAGTGCTTCTACTGCAAGCAGACTGGTCACTGGAAGCGGAACTACCCCAAGTATTTGGCGGATAAGAAGGATGGCATGTGAACAAAGGTATATGTGATATACATGTTATTGATGTGTACCTTACTAATGCTCGCAGTAGCACCTGGGTATTTGATACTGGTTCTGTTGCAAACATTTGCAACTCGAAACAGGGACTACGGATTAAGCGAAGATTGGCTAAGGACGAGGTGACGATGCGCGTAGGAAATGGTTCCAAAGTCGATGTGATCGCGGTCGGCACGCTACCTCTACATCTACCTTCGGGATTAGTATTAGACCTAAATAATTGTTATTTGGTGCCAGCGTTAAGCATGAACATTATATCTGGATCTTGTTTGATGCGAGACGGTTATTCATTTAAATCAGAGAATAATGGTTGTTCTATTTACATGAGTAATATCTTTTATGGTCACGCACCCTTAAAGAGTGGTCTATTCTTATTAAATCTCGATAGTAGTGACACACATATTCATAATGTTGAAGCCAAAAGATGCAGAGTTGATAATGATAGTGCAACTTATTTGTGGCACTATCGTTTGGGTCATATCGGTATAAAGCGCATGAAGAAACTCCACACTGATGGGCTTTTGGAACCACTTGATTATGAATCACTTGGTACTTGCGAACCGTGCCTTATGGGTAAGATGACAAAAACACCGTTCTTCGGTACTATGGAGAGAGCAACAGATTTGTTGGAAATCATACATACAGATGTATGTGGTCCGATGAATGTTGAGGCTCGTGGCGGATATCGTTATTTTCTCACCTTCACAGATGACTTAAGCAGATATGGGTATATCTACTTAATGAAACACAAGTCTGAAACGTTTGAAAAGTTCAAAGAATTTCATGAAGGAAATATGCCCTAGAGGCAATAATAAAGTCATTATTTATTTCCTTATATCATGATAAATGTTTATTATTCATGCTAGAATTGTATTAATCGGAAACATAATACATGTGTGAATACATAGGCAAACAAAGTGCCACTAGTATGCCTCTACTTGACTAGCTCGTTAATCAAAGATGGTTATGTTTCCTAACCATGAACAATGAGTTGTTATTTGATTAACGGGATCACATCATTAAGTGAATGATCTGATTGACATGACCCATTCCATTAGCTTAGCACCCGATCGTTTAGTATGTTGCTATTGCTTTCTTCATGACTTATACATGCTCCTATGACTATGAGATTATGCAACTCCCGTTTGCCGGAGGAACACTTTGTGTGATACCAAACGTCACAACATAACTGGGTGATTATAAAGGGGCTCTACAGGTGTCTTCAAAGGTACATGTTGGGTTGGCGTATTTCGAGATTAGGATTTGTCACTCCGATTGTCGGAGAGGTATCTCTGGGCCCTCTCGGTAATGCACATCACTTAAGCCTTGCAAGCATTGCAACTAATGAGTTAGTTGCGGGATGATGTATTACAGAACGAGTAAAGAGACTTACCGGTAACGATATTGAACTAGGTATTGAGATACCGACGATCGAATCTCGGGTAAGTAACATACCAATGACAAAGGGAACAACGTATGTTGTTATGCGGTCTGACCGATAAAGATCTTCGTAGAATATGTAGGAGCCAATATGAGCATCCAGGTTCCGCTATTGGTTATTGATCGGAGACATGTCTCGGTCATGTCTACATTGTTCTCGAACCCGTAGGGTCCGCACGCTTAAGGTTACGATGACAGTTATATTATGAGTTTATGCATTTTGATGTACCGAAGGTTTTTCGGAGTCCCGGATGTAATCACAAACATGACAAGGAGTCTTGAAATGGTCAAGGCATAAAGATTGATATATTGGAAGCCTATATTTGGATATCGGAAGTGTTCTGGGTGAAATCGGGATTTTACCGGAGTACCGGGAGGTTACCGAAACCCCCCGAGAGCTATATGGGCCATAGTGGGCCTTAGTTGAAAAGAGAAGGGGAAGCCCAAGATGGGCCGCGCGCCCCTCCCCTCCCTTGGTCCGAATAGGACAAGGAGAGGGGGCCGGCCCCCCTCTCTCTTTTCCCCCCTCCGTGAATCCTATTCCAACTAGGATTGGGGGGATCCTACTCCCAGAGGGAGTAGGACTCTCCTGGTGCGCCTCTCCTAGGCCGGCCGCACCCCCCTTTAGTCCTTTATATATGGAGGCAGGGGCACCCCAGAAAGACACAAGTTGATCCACGTGATCTTATTCTTAGCCGTGTGCGGCGCCCCCTGCCACCATAGTCCTCGATAATATTGTAGCGGTGCTTAGGCGAAGCCCTGCGACAGTAGTGCATCAAGATCGTAACCACGCCATCGTGCTGAAGGAACTCTTCCCCGACACTTTATTGGATCGGAGTCCGGGGATCGTCATCGAGCTGAACGTGTGCTAGAACTCGGAGGTGCCGTAGTTTCGGTGCTTGATCGGTCGGGACGTGGAGACGTATGACTACATCAACCAAACGCTTCCGTTGTCGGTCTACGAGGTACGTAGATCACACTCTCCCCTCGTTGCTATGCATCACATGATCTTGCATGTGCATAGGAAATTTTTTGAAATTACTACGCTCCCCAACAGTGGCATCCGAGCCTAGGTTTTATATGTTGATGTTATATGCACGAGTAGAACACAAGTGAGTTGTGGGCGATATAAGTCATACTGCTTACCAGCATGTCATACTTTGGTTCGACGGTATTGTTGGACAAAGCGGCCCAGACCGACATTACGCGTACGCTTACGCGAGACCGGTTCTCCCGATGTGCTTTGCACATAGGTGGCTTGCGGGTGACAGTTTCTCCAACTTTAGTTGAACCAAGTGTGGCTACGCCCGGTCCTTGCGAAGGTTAAAATAGCACCAACTTGACAAACTATCGTTGTGGTTTTGATGCGTAGGTAAGATTAGTTCTTGCTTAAGCCCGTAGCAGCCACGTAAAACTTGCAACAACAAAGTAGAGGACGTCTAACTTGTTTTTGCAGGCATGTTGTGATGTGATATGGTCAAGACATGATGCTGATTTTTATTGTATGAGATGATCATGTTTTGTAACCGAGTTATCGGCAACTGGCAGGAGCCATATGGTTGTCGCTTTATTGTATGCAATGCAATCGCGATGTAATGCTTTACTTTATCACTAAGCGGTAGCGATAGTCGTGGAAGCACAAGCTTGGCGAGACGACAATGATGCTACGATGGAGATCAAGGTGTCACGCCGGTGACGATGGTGATCACGACGGTGCTTCGGAGATGGAGATCACAAGCACAAGATGATGATGGCCATATCATATCACTTATATGTTGGGGAACGTAGCAGAAATTCAAAAATTTTCCTACGAATCACCAAGATCTATCTATGGAGAGACCAGCAACGAGTAGAAGGGGAGTGCATCTACATACCCTTGTAGATCGCTAAGCGGAAGCGTTCAAGTGAACGGGGTTGATGGAGTCGTACTCGTCGTGATTCAGATCACCGATGATCCTAGTGCCGAACGGACGGCACCTCCGCGTTCAACACACGTACAGCTCGACGATGTCTCCCACGCCTTGATCCAGCAAGGAGAGAGGGAGAGGTTGAGGAAGACTCCATCCAGCAGCAGCACAACGGCGTGGTGGTGATGGAGGAGCGTGGCAATCCTGCAGGGCTTCGCCGAGCACCTACGGGAGAGGAGATGTGTCACGGGAGGGAGAGGGAGGCAACCAAAGGCCTTAGGTCTGATTGCTCCTCCTTTTCCCCACTATATATAGGGCCAAGGGAGAGGGGGAGGGCGCAGCCTTGCCCCCTCCTCCAAGGAAGGGGTGCGGCTAAGGATGGGGAGGAGTCCATCCTCCCCAAGGCACCTCGGAGGTGCCTTCCCCCTTTAGGACTCTCCCTTTTTCCTTCTCTTGGCGCATGGGCCTCTTGGGGCTGGTGCCCTTGGCCCATGTAGGCCAAGGCGCACCCCCTACAGCCCATGTGGCCCCCCGGGGCAGGTGGCCCCACCCGGTGGGCCCCCGGGACCCTTCCGGTGGTCCCGGTACAATACCGATGACCCCGAAACTTGTCCCGATGGCCGAAACAGGACTTCCTATATATAAATCTTTACCTCCGGACCATTCCGGAACTCCTCGTGACGTCCGGGATCTCATCCGGGACTCCGAACAACATTCGGTAACCACATACAAGCTTCCTTTATAACCCTAGCGTCATCGAACCTTAAGTGTGTAGACCCTACGGGTTCGGGAGACATGCAGACATGACCGAGATGTTCTCCGGTCAATAACCAACAGCGGGATCTGGATACCCATGTTGGCTCCCACATGTTCCACGATGATCTCATCGGATGAACCACGATGTCAAGGACTCAATCGATCCCGTATACAATTCCCTTTGTCTAGCGGTATTTTACTTGCCCGAGATTCGATCGTCGGTATCCAATACCTTGTTCAATCTCGTTATCGGCAAGTCACTTTACTCGTTCCGTAACACATCATCCCGTGATCAAATCCTTGGTCACATTGCGCATATGATGATGTCCTACCGAGTGGGCCCAGAGATACCTCTCCGTTTACACGGAGTGACAAATCCCAGTCTCGATCCGCATAAAACAATAGATACTTTCGGAGATACCTGTAGTGCACCTTTATAGTCACCCAGTTACGTTGTGACGTTTGATACACCCAAAGCACTCCTACGGTATCCAGGAGTTACACGATCTCATGGTCAAAGGAAGAGATACTTGACATTGGCAAAGCTCTAGCAAATGAACTACACGATCTTTTGTGCTAGTCTTAGGATTGGGTCTTGTCCATCACATCATTCTCCTAATGATGTGATCCCGTTATCAACGACATCCAATGTCCATAGCCAGGAAACCATGACTATCTGTTGATCACAACGAGCTAGTCAACTAGAGGCTCACTAGGGACATATTGTGGTCTATATATTCACACGTGTATTACGATTTCCGGATAATACAGTTATAGCATGAATAAAAGACAATTATCATGAACAAGGAAATATAATAATAACACTTTTATTATTGCCTCTAGGGCATATTTCCAACAGTCTCCCACTTGCACTAGAGTCAATAATCTAGTTCACATCGCCATGTGATTAACACTCACAGGTCACATCGTCATGTGACTAATACCCAAGAGTTTACTAGAGTCATTAGTCTAGTTCACATCACTATGTGATTAACACTCAATGAGTTTTATGTTTGATCATGTTGCTTGTGAGAGAGGTTTTAGTCAACGGGTCTGAACCTTTCAGATCCGTGTGTGCTTTACAAATCTCTATGTCATCTCCTAGATGCAGCTACCACGCTCTATATGGAGCTATTCCAAATAACTGTTCTACTTGGAGCTATTCTAAATTGTTGCTCCATTATATGTATCCGGTCTCTCTACTCAGAGCTATCCGGATAGGTGTCAAGCTTGCATCGTCGTAACCTTTACGACGAACTCTTTTACCACCTCCATAATCGAGAAAAATTCCTTAGTCCACTAGTTACTAAGGATAACTTTGACCGCTGTCCTGTGAGCCATTCTTGGATCACTCTTGTACCCCTTGACTGACTCATGGCAAGGCACACTTCAGGTGTGGTACACAGCATAGCATACTGAAAAGCCTACGTCTTAAGCATAGGGGACGACCTTCGTCCTTTCTCTCTATTCTGCCGTGGTCGAGCTTTAAGTCTTAACTTCATACCTTACAACTCAGGCAAGAACTCCTTCTTTGACTGGTCCATCTTGAACACCTTCAAGATCATGTCAAGGTATGTGCTCATTTGAAAGTATTATTAAGCATTTTGATCTATCCTTATAGATCTTGATGCTCAATGTTCAAGTAGCTTAATCCAGGTTTTCCATTGAAAAACACTTTCAAATAACCCTATATGCTTTCCAGAAATTCTACGTCATTTCGATCATAATATGTCAACAACATATACTCATCAGAAATTCTATAGTGCTCCCACTCACTTCTTTGGAAATACAAGTTTCTCATAAACTTTGTACAAACCCAAAATCTTTGATCATCATCAAAGCATACATTCCAACTCCGAGATGCTCACTCCAGTCCTTAAAAGGATCGCTGGAGCTAGCATACCTTTTAGCATCCTTAGGATCGACAAAACTTTTCTGATTGTATTGCATACAACCTTTCCTTACGAAAACTAGTAAGGAAACTTGTCTTGACATCCATCTGCCAGATTTCATAAATGCAGCTAATGCTAACATGATTCCGACGGACTTTAAGCATCGCTACGGATGAGAAAAACTCATCGTAGTCAACTCCTTGAACTTGTGAAAAACTTTTCGCCACAAGTCGAGCTTCATGGATGGTGACATTACCATCCACGTCCGTCTTCTTCTTAAAAGATCCATTTATCTCAATGGATTGCCGATCATCGGGCAAGTCCATCAAAGTCCATGCTTTGTTCTGATATATGGATACTATCTCGGATTTCATGGCTTCTAACCATTTGTCGGAATTCGGGCCCACCATCGCTTCTCCATAGCTCGTAGGTTCATTGTTGTCTAGCAACATGACCTTCAAGACAGGATCACCTTACCACTCCGAAGTAGTACGTGTTCTTGTCGTCCTACGAGGTTCAGTAGTGACTTGATCCGAAGTTTCATGATCAATATCATAAGCTTCCACTTCAATTGGTGTAGGTGCCACGGGAACAACTTCCTGTGCCGTGCTACACACTGGTTGAAGTGATGGTTCAATAACCTCATCAAGTCTCCACCATCCTCCCACTCAATTCTTTCGAGAGAAACCTTTCCTCGAGAAAGGACCCGATTCAAGAAACAATCCATATTGCTTTCGGATCTGAATTAGGAGGTATACCCAACTGTTTTGGGTTTCCTATGAAGATGCATTTTATCCGCTTTGGGTTCGAGCTTATCAACCTGAAACTTTTTCATATAAGCGTCGCAGCCCCAAACTTTTAAGAAACGACAACTTAGGTTTCTCTAAACCATAATTCATACGGTGTCATCTCATCGGAATTACGTGGTGCCCTATTTAAAGTGAATGTGGTTGTCTCTAATGCCTAACCCCTAAACTATCGTGGTAATTCGATAAGAGACATCATGGTACGCACCATATCCAATAGGGTGCAACTATGATGTTCGGACACACCATCACACTATGGTGTTCCAGGCGGTATTAATTGCGAAACAATTTCCACAATATCTTAATTGTGTGCCAAAACTCGTAACTCAGATATTCATCTCTATGATCATATCATAGACATTTTATCCTCTTGTCACAATGATCTTCTACTTCACTCTGAAATTATTTGAACCATTCAATAATTCAGACTTGTGTTTCATCAAGTAAATATTCTCAACATCTACTCGAATCATCTGTGAAGTAAGAATATAACGATATTCACTGCATGCCTCAGCACTCATTGGACTGCACACATCAAAATGTGTTGCTTCCAACAAGTTGCTATCTTGTTCCATCTTACTGAAACCGAGGCTTTTCAGTCATCTTGCCCATGTGGTATGATTTGCATATCTCAAGTGATTCAAAATCAAGTGAGTTCAAACGGTCCATTTGCATGGAGTTTCTTCATGCATATATACCAATAGACATGGTTCGCATGTCTCAAACTTTTCAAAAACGAGTGAGTCCAAAGATCCATCAACATGGAGCTTCTTCATGCGTTTTTATACCAATATGACTTACATGGCAGTGCCACAAGTAGGTGGTATTATCATTACTATCTTATATCTTTTGGCATGAAAATGTGTATCACTACGATCGAGTTTCAATAAACCATTCATTTTAGGTGTAAGACCATTGAAGGTATTATTCAAATAAACAGAGTAACCATTATTCTCCTTAAATGAATAACCGTATTGCGATAGACATAATCCAATCATGTCTATGCTCAACGCAAACACCAAATGATAATTATTCTGGTTTAATACTAATCTTGATGGTAGAGGGAGCGTGCGATGTTTGATCACATCAAACTTGGAAACACTTCCAACACATATCGTCAGCTCACCTTTAGCTAGTCTCCGTTTATTCCGTAGCTTTTATTTCGAGTTACTAACACTTAGCAACCGAACCGGTATCCAATACCCTGGTGCTACTAGGAGTACTAGTAAAGTACACATTAACATAATGTATATCCAATATACTTCTATCGACTTTGCCAGCCTTCTCATCTACCAAGTATCTAGGGTAATCCTGCTCCAGTGGTTGTTCCCCTTATTACAGAAGCACTTAGTCTCGGGTTTGGGTTCAACCTCGGGTTTCTTCATTGGTGCAGCAGCTGATTTGCCGTTTCATGAAGTATCCCTTTGTTCCCTTGCCCTTCTTGAAACTAGTGGTTTCACCAACCATCAACAATTGATGCTCCTTCTTGATTTCTACTTTCGCGATGTCAAACAACGCGAATACCTCAAGGATCATCATCTCTATCCTTGATATGTTATAGTTCATCACGAAGCTCTAGCAGCTTGGTGGCAATGACTTTGGGGAAACATCACTATCTCATCTGGAAGATCAACTCCCACTCGATTCAAGTGATTGTTGTACTCAGACAATCTGAGCACAAGCTCAACGATTGAGCTTTTCTCCCTTAGTTTGCAGGCTAAGAAAATCGTCGGAGGTCTCATACCTCTTGACGTGGGCACGAGCCTGAAATCTTAATTTCAGCCCTCGAAACATCTCATATGTTCCGCGACATTTCGAAAACGTCTTTGGTGCCTATACTCTAAACCATTTAACTGAACTATCACGTAGTTATCAAAACGTGTATGTTCGATGTTCGAAACATCCACAAACGACGTTTGGGGTTCAGCACATTGAGCGGTGCATTAAGGACATGAGCTTTCTACTGATCGCATAATCGCTACTATCAACTTTCAACTATATTTTCTCTAGGAACATATCTAAACAGTAGAACTATAGCGCGAGCTACGACATAATTTGCAAAAGGTCTTTTGACTATGTTCAGGATAATTAAGTTCATCTTATGAACTCCCACTCAGATAGACATCCCTCTAGTCATCTAAGTGATTACATGATCCGAGTCAAACTAGGCCGTGTCCGATCATCACGTGAGACGGACTAGTCATCATCGGTGAACATCTTCATGTTGATCGTATCTTCTATACGACTCATGCTCGACCTTTCGGTCTCCGTGTTCCGAGGCCATGTCTGTACATGCTAGGCTCGTCAAGTTAACCCTAAGTGTTTTCGCTGTGTAAAACTGTCTTACACCCGTTGTATGTGAACGTAAGAATCTATCACACCCGATCATCACGTGGTGCTTCGAAACGACGAACTGTAGCAACGGTGCACAGTTAGGGGAGAACACTTCTTGAAATTTTAATGAGGGATCATCTTATTTACTACCGTCGTTCTAAGCAAATAAGATGTATAAACATGATAAACATCACATGCAATCAAATAAGAGTAGTGACATGATATGGCCAATATCATATAGCTCCTTTGATCTTCATCTTCGGGGCTCCATGATCATCTTGTCACCGGCATGACACCATGATCTCCATCATCATGATCTCCATCATCGTGTCTTCATGAAGTTGTCACGCCAACGACTACTTCTACTTCTATGGCTAACGCGTTTAGCAATAAAGTAAAGTAATTTACATGGCGTTCTTCAATGACACGCAGGTCATACAAAAATAAAGACAACTCCTATGGCTCCTGTCGGTTGTCATACTCATCGACATGCAAGTCGTGAATCCTATTACAAGAACATGATCAATCTCATACATTACATATATCATTCATCACATCCTTTTGGCCATATCACATCACATAGCATACCCTGCAAAAACAAGTTAGACGTCCTCTAATTGTTGTTTGCATGTTTTACGTGGCTGCTATGGGTTTCTAGCAAGAACGTTTCTTACCTACGCAAGACCACAACGTGATATGCCAATTGCTATTTACCCTTCATAAGGACCCTTTTCATCGAATCCGATCCGACTAAAGTAGGAGAGACAGACACCCGCTAGCCACCTTATGCATCTAGTGCATGTCAGTCGGTGGAACCGGTCTCACGTAAGAGTACGTGTAAGGTCGGTCCGGGCCGCTTCATCCCACGATGCCGCCGAATCAAGATAAGACTAGTAACGGCAAGCATATTGAACAAAATCAACGCCCACAACTACTTTGTGTTCTACTCGTGCATAGAATCTACGCAATAGACCTAGCTCATGATGCCACTGTTGGGGAACGTAGCAGAAATTCAAAAATTTTCCTACGAATCACCAAGATCTATCTATGGAGAGACCAGCAACGAGTAGAAGGGGAGTGCATCTACATACCCTTGTAGATCGCTAAGCGGAAGCGTTCAAGTGAACGGGGTTGATGGAGTCGTACTCGTCGTGATTCAGATCACCGATGATCCTAGTGCCGAACGGACGGCACCTCCGCGTTCAACACACGTACAGCTCGACGATGTCTCCCACGCCTTGATCCAGCAAGGAGAGAGGGAGAGGTTGAGGAAGACTCCATCCAGCAGCAGCACAACGGCGTGGTGGTGATGGAGGAGCGTGGCAATCCTGCAGGGCTTCGCCGAGCACCTACGGGAGAGGAGATGTGTCACGGGAGGGAGAGGGAGGCAACCAAAGGCCTTAGGTCTGATTGCTCCTCCTTTTCCCCACTATATATAGGGCCAAGGGAGAGGGGGAGGGCGCAGCCTTGCCCCCTCCTCCAAGGAAGGGGTGCGGCTAAGGATGGGGAGGAGTCCATCCTCCCCAAGGCACCTCGGAGGTGCCTTCCCCCTTTAGGACTCTCCCTTTTTCCTTCTCTTGGCGCATGGGCCTCTTGGGGCTGGTGCCCTTGGCCCATGTAGGCCAAGGCGCACCCCCTACAGCCCATGTGGCCCCCCGGGGCAGGTGGCCCCACCCGGTGGGCCCCCGGGACCCTTCCGGTGGTCCCGGTACAATACCGATGACCCCGAAACTTGTCCCGATGGCCGAAACAGGACTTCCTATATATAAATCTTTACCTCCGGACCATTCCGGAACTCCTCGTGACGTCCGGGATCTCATCCGGGACTCCGAACAACATTCGGTAACCACATACAAGCTTCCTTTATAACCCTAGCGTCATCGAACCTTAAGTGTGTAGACCCTACGGGTTCGGGAGACATGCAGACATGACCGAGATGTTCTCCGGTCAATAACCAACAGCGGGATCTGGATACCCATGTTGGCTCCCACATGTTCCACGATGATCTCATCGGATGAACCACGATGTCAAGGACTCAATCGATCCCGTATACAATTCCCTTTGTCTAGCGGTATTTTACTTGCCCGAGATTCGATCGTCGGTATCAATACCTTGTTCAATCTCGTTATCGGCAAGTCACTTTACTCGTTCCGTAACACATCATCCCGTGATCAAATCCTTGGTCACATTGCGCATATGATGATGTCCTACCGAGTGGGCCCAGAGATACCTCTCCGTTTACACGGAGTGACAAATCCCAGTCTCGATCCGCATAAAACAATAGATACTTTCGGAGATACCTGTAGTGCACCTTTATAGTCACCCAGTTACGTTGTGACGTTTGATACACCCAAAGCACTCCTACGGTATCCAGGAGTTACACGATCTCATGGTCAAAGGAAGAGATACTTGACATTGGCAAAGCTCTAGCAAATGAACTACACGATCTTTTGTGCTAGTCTTAGGATTGGGTCTTGTCCATCACATCATTCTCCTAATGATGTGATCCCGTTATCAACGACATCCAATGTCCATAGCCAGGAAACCATGACTATCTGTTGATCACAACGAGCTAGTCAACTAGAGGCTCACTAGGGACATATTGTGGTCTATATATTCACACGTGTATTACGATTTCCGGATAATACAGTTATAGCATGAATAAAAGACAATTATCATGAACAAGGAAATATAATAATAACACTTTTATTATTGCCTCTAGGGCATATTTCCAACATTATATTGATTGCATGTGATGTTTATCTTTTATGCATCTTATCTTGCTTTGATTGACGGTAGCATTATAAGATGATCTCTCACTAATTATCAAGAAGTGTTCTCCCTGAGTATGCACCGTTGCGAAAGTTCTTCGTGCTGAGACACCACATGATGATCGGGTGTGATAGGCTCTACGTTCAAATACAACGGGTGCAAAACAGTTGCACACGTGGAATACTCAGGTTATACTTGACGAGCCAAGCATATATAGATATGGCCTCGGAACACGGAGACCGAAAGGTCGAGCATGAATCATATAGTAGATATGATCAACATAGTGATGTTCACCAATGAAACTACTCCATCTCACGTGATGATCGGACATGGTTTAGTTGATTTGGATCACGTAATCACTTAGAGGATTAGAGGGATGTCTATCTAAGTGGGAGTTCTTTAAGTAAATTAACTGAACTTAAATTTATCATGAAACTTAGTACCTGATAAGTATCTTGCTTGTTTATGCTTGATTGTAGATAGATGGCTCGTGCTGTTGTTCCGTTGAATTTTAATGCGTTCCTTGAGAAAGCAAAGTTAAAAGATGATGGTAGCAATTACACAGACTGGGTCCGTAACTTGAGGATTATCCTCATTGCTGCATAGAAGAATTACGTCCTGGAAGCACCGCTGGGTGCCAGGCCTGCTGCTGGAGCAACGCCGGATGTTATGAACGTCTGGCAGAGCAAAGCTGATGACTACTCAATAGTTCAGTGTGCCATGCTTTACGGCTTAGAATCGGGACTTCAACAACATTTTGAACGTCATGGATCATATGAGATGTTCCAGGAGTTGAAGTTAATATTTCAAGCAAATGCCCGAATTGAGAGATATAAAGTCTCCAATAAGTTCTATAGCTGTAAGTTGGAGGAGAACAGTTCTGTTAGTGAGCATATACTCAAAATGTCTAGGTATAATAATCACTTGATTCAATTGGGAGTTAATCTTCCAGATGATTGCGTCATTGACAGAATTTTCCAATCACTACCACCAAGCTACAAGAGCTTCGTGATGAACTATAATATGCAAGGGAAGAATAAGACTATTCCCGAGCTCTTTGCAATGCTGAAAGCTGCGGAGGTAGAAATCAAGAAGGAGCATCAAGTGTTGATGGTCAACAAGACCACTAGTTTCAAGAAAAAGGGCAAAGGGAAGAAGAAGGGGAACTTCAAAAAGAACGGCAAGCAAGTTTCTACTCAAGAGAAGAAACCCAAACCAGGACCTAAGCCTGAAACTGAGTGCTTCTATTGCAAGCAGACTGGTCACTGGAAGCGGAACTGCCCCAAGTATTTGGCGGATAAGAAGGAAGGCAAGGTGAACAAAGGTATATGTGATATACATGTTATTGATGTGTACCTTACTAATGCTCGCAGTAGCACCTGGGTATTTGATACTGGTTCTGTTGCTAATATTTGCAACTCGAAACAGGGACTACGGATTAAGCGAAGATTGGCTAAGGACGAGGTGACGATGCGCGTGGGAAACGGTTCCAAAGTCGATGTGATCGCAGTCGGCACGCTACCTCTACATCTACCTTCGGGATTAATATTAGACCTAAATAATTGTTATTTGGTGCCAGCGTTAAGCATGAACATTATATCTGGATCTTGTTTGATGCGAGACGGTTATTCATTTAAATCAGAGAATAATGGTTGTTCTATTTATATGAGTAATATCTTTTATGGCCATGCACCCTTGAAGAGTGGTCTATTCTTGTTGAATCTCGATAGTAGTAACACACATATTCATAATGTTGAAGCCAAAAGATGCAGAGTTGATAATGATAGTGCAACATATTTGTGGCACTGCCGTTTAGGTCATATCGGTGTAAAGCGCATGAAGAAACTCCATACTGATGGACTTTTGGAACCACTTGATTATGAATCACTTGGTACTTGCGAACCGTGCCTCATGGGCAAGATGACCAAAACACCGTTCTCTGGTACTATGGAGAGAGCAACAGATTTGTTGGAAATCATACATACAGATGTATGTAGTCGGATGAATATTGAGGCTCGTGGCGGATATCGTTATTTTCTCACCTTCACAGATGACTTAAGCAGATATGGGTATATCTACTTAATGAAACATAAGTCTGAAATTTGAAAAGTTCAAAGAATTTCAGAGTGAAGTTGAAAATCATCGTAACAAGAAAATAAAGTTTCTACGATCTGATCGTGGAGGAGAATATTTGAGTTACGAGTTTGGTGTACATTTGAAAAATTGTGGAATAGTTTCGCAACTCACGCCACCCGGAACACCACAGCGTAATGGTGTGTCCGAACGTCGTAATCGTACTTTACTAGATATGGTGCGATCTATGATGTCTCTTACTGATTTACCGCTATCGTTTTGGGGATACGCTCTAGAGACGGCCGCATTCACGTTAAATAGGGCACCATCAAAATCCGTTGAGACGACGCCTTATGAACTGTGGTTTGGCAAGAAACCAAAGTTGTCGTTTCTGAAAGTTTGGGGCTGTGATGCTTATGTGAAAAAGCTTCAACCTGATAAGCTCGAACCCAAATCGGAGAAATGTGTCTTCATAGGATATCCAAAGGAGACTATTGGATACACCTTCTATCACAGATCCGAAGGCAAGACTTTTGTTGCTAAATTCGGAAACTTTCTAGAGAAGGAGTTTCTCTCGAAATAAGTGAGTGGGAGGAAAGTAGAACTTGACGAGGTAACTGTACCTGCTCCCTTATTGGAAAGTAGTGCATCACAGAAAACTGTTTCTGTGACACCTACACCAGTTAGTGAGGAAGCTAATGATGATGATCATGAAACTTCAGAACAAGATACTACTGAACCTCGTAGATCAACCAGAGTAAGATCCGCACCAGAGTGGTACGGTAATCCTGTTCTGGAAGTCATGCTACTAGATCATGATGAACCTACGAACTATGAAGAAGCGATGGTGAGCCCAGATTCCGCAAAGTGGCTTGAAGCCATGAAATCTGAGATGGGATCCATGTATGAGAACAAAGTATGGACTTTGGTTGACTTGCCCGATGATCGGCAAGCAATTGAGAATAAATGGATCTTCAAGAAGAAGACTGACGCTGACGGTAATATTACTGTCTACAAAGCTCGACTTGTCGCAAAAGGTTTTCGGCAAGTTCAAGGGATTGACTACGATGAGACCTTCTCACCCGTAGCGATGCTTAAGTCTGTCCGAATCATGTTAGCAATTGCCGCATTTTATGATTATGAAATTTGGCAGATGGATGTCAAAACTGCATTCCTGAATGGATTTCTGGAAGAAGAGTTGTATATGATGCAACCAGAAGGTTTTGTCGATCCAAAGGGAGCTAACAAAGTGTGCAAGCTCCAGCGATCCATTTATGGACTGGTGCAAGCCTCTCGGAGTTGGAATAAACGCTTTGATAGTGTGATCAAAGCATTTGGTTTTATACAGACTTTTGGAGAAGCTGTATTTACAAGAAAGTGAGTGGGAGCTCTATAGCATTTCTGATATTATATGTAGATGACATATTACTAATTGGAAATGATATAGAATTTCTGGATAGCATAAAGGGATACTTGAATAAGAGTTTTTCAATGAAAGACCTCGGTGAAGCTGCTTACATATTAGGCATTAAGATCTATAGAGATAGATCAAGACGCTTAATTGGACTTTCACAAAGCACATACCTTGACAAAGTTTTTAAGAAGTTCAAAATGGATCAAGCAAAGAAAGGGTTCTTGCCTGTGTTACAAGGTGTGAAGTTGAGTAAGACTCAATGCCCGACCACTGCAGAAGATAGAGAGAAATATGAAAGATGTTCCCTATGCTTCAGCCATAGGCTCTATCATGTATGCAATGCTGTGTACCAGACCTGATGTGTGCCTTGCTATAAGTCTAGCAGGGAGGTACCAAAGTAATCCAGGAGTGGATCACTGGACAACGGTCAAGAACATCCTGAAATACCTGAAAAGGACTAAGGATATGTTTCTCATATATGGAGGTGACAAAGAGCTCATCGTAAAAGGTTACGTTGATGCAAGCTTTGACACTGATCCGGACGATTCTAAATCGCAAACCGGATACGTGTTTACATTAAACGGTGGAGCTGTCAGTTGGTGCAGTTCTAAACAAAGCGTTGTAGCGGGATCTACATGTGAAGCGGAGTACATAGCTGCTTCGGAAGCAGCAAATGAAGGAGTCTGGATGAAGGAGTTCATATCCGATCTAGGTGTCATACCTAGTGCATCGGGTCCAATGAAAATCTTTTGTGACAATACTGGTGCAATTGCCTTGGCAAAGGAATCCAGATTTCACAAGAGAACCAAGCACATCAAGAGACGCTTCAATTCCATCCGGGATCTAGTCCAGGTGGGAGACATAGAGATTTGCAAGATACATACGGATCTGAATGTTGCAGACCCGTTGACTAAGCCTCTTCCACGAGCAAAACATGATCAGCACCAAGGCTCCATGGGTGTTAGAATCATTACTGTGTAATCTAGATTATTCACTCTAGTGCAAGTGGGAGACTGAAGGAAATATGCCCTAGAGGCAATAATAAAGTTATTATTTATTTCCTTATATCATGATAAATGTTTATTATTCATGCTAGAATTGTATTAACCGGAAACATAATACATGTGTGAATACATAGACAAACAAAGTGTCACTAGTATGCCTCTACTTGACTAGCTCGTTAATCAAAGATGGTTATGTTTCCTAACCATGAACAATGAGTTGTTATTTGATTAACGAGATCACATCATTAAGTGAATGATCTGATTGACATGACCCATTCCATTAGCTTAGCACCCGATCGTTTAGTATGTTGCTATTGCTTTCTTCATGACTTATACATATTCCTATGACTATGAGATTATGCAACTCCCGTTTGCTGGAGGAACACTTTGTGTGCTACCAAACGTCACAACGTAACTGGGTGATTATAAAGGGGCTCTACAGGTGTCTCCAAAGGTACATGTTGGGTTGGCGTATTTCGAGATTAGGATTTGTCACTCCGATTGTCGGAGAGGTATCTCTGGGCCCTCTCGGTAATGCACATCACTTAAGCCTTACAAGCATTGCAACTAATGAGTTAGTTGCGGGATGATGTATTACAGAACAAGTAAAGAGACTTACCGGTAACGATATTGAACTAGGTATTGAGATACCGACGATCGAATCTCGGGTAAGTAACATACCGATGACAAAGGGAACAACGTATGTTGTTATGCGGTCTGACCGATAAAGATCTTCGTAGAATATGTAGGAGACAATATGAGCATCTAGGTTCCGCTATTGGTTATTGACCGGAGACATGTCTCGGTCATGTCTACATTGTTCTCGAACCCGTACGGTCCGCATGCTTAAGGTTACGATGACAGTTATATTATGAGTTTATGCATTTTGATGTACCGAAGGTTGTTCGGAGTCCCGGATGTGATCACGGACATGACGAGGAGTCTCGAAATGGTCGAAACATAAAGATTGATATATTGGTAGCCTATATTTGGATATCGGAAGTGTTCCGGGTGAAATCGGGATTTTACCGGAGTACCGGGAGGTTACCGGAACCCCCCGAGAGCTATATGGGCCATAGTGGGCCTTAGTGGAAAAGAGAAGGGGCAGCCCAAGATGGGCCGCGCGCCCCTCCCCTCCCTTGGTCCGAATAGGACAAGGAGAGGGGGTCGGCCCCCCTCTCTCTTTTCCCCCCTCCGCGAATCCTATTCCAACTAGGATTGGGGGGGAATCCTACTCCCAGAGGGAGTAGGACTCTCCTGGCGCGCCTCTCCTAGGCCGGCCGCACCCCCCCTTTAGTCCTTTATATACGGAGGCAGGGGCACCCCAGAAAGACACAAGTTGATCCACGTGATCTTATTCTTAGCCGTGTGTGGCGCCCCCTGCCACCATAGTCCTCGATAATATTGTAGCGCTGCTTAGGCGAAGCCTTGCGACAGTAGTGCATCAAGATCGTCACCACGTTGTCGTGCTGACGGAACTCTTCCCCGACACTTTGCTGGATCAGAGTCTGGGGATCGTCATCGAGCTGAACGTGTGCTAGAACTCGGAGGTGCAGTAGTTTCGGTGCTTGATCGGTCGGGCCGTGGAGACGTACGACTACAGCAACCATACGCTTCCGTTGTCGGTCTACGAGGTACGTACATCACACTCTCCCCTCGTTGCTATGCATCACATGATCTTGTGTGTACGTAGGAAAATTTTTGAAATTACTACCTTCCCCAACATTTCAGAGTGAAGTTGAAAATCATCGTAACAAGAAAATAAAATTCCTACGATCTGATCGTGGAGGAGAATATTTGAGTTACGAGTTTGGTGTACATTTGAAACAACGTGGAATAGTTTCGCAACTCACGCCACCCGGATCACCACAGCGTAATGGTGTGTCCGAACATCGTAATCGTACTTTACTAGATATGGTGCGATCTATGATGTCTCTTACTGATTTACCGCTATCGTTTTGGGGATATGCTCTAGAGACGGCCGCATTCACGTTAAATAGGGCACCATCAAAATCCGTTGAGACGACGCCTTATGAACTGTGGTTTGGCAAGAAACCAAAGTTGTCATTTCTGAAAGTTTGGGGCTGCGATGCTTATGTGAAAAAGTTTCAACCTGATAAGCTCGAACCCAAATCGGAGAAATGTGTCTTCATAGGATATCCAAAGGAAACTATTGGATACACCTTCTATCACAGATCCGAAGGCAAGACTTTTGTTGCTAAATTCGGAAACTTTCTGGAGAAGGAGTTTCTCTCGAAAGAAGTGAGTGGGAGGAAAGTAGAACTTGACGAGGTAACTGTACCTGCTCCCTTATTTGAAAGTAGTACATCACAGAAACTTGTTTCTGTGACACCTACACCAATTAGTGAGGAAGATAATGATAATGATCATGAAACTTCAGAACAAGATACTACTGAACCTCGTAGATCAACCAGAGTAAGATCCGTGCCAGAGTGGTACCGTAATCCTGTTATGGAAGTCATGCTACTAGATCATGATGAACCTACGAACTATAAAGAAGCGATGGTGAGCCCAGATTCCGCAAAATGGCTTGAAGCCATGAAATCTGAGATGGGATCCATGTATGAGAACAAAGTATGGACTTTGGTTGACTTGCCCACTGATCGGCAAGCAATAGAGAATAAATGGATCTTCAAGAAGAAGACTGACGCTGACGGTAATATTACTGTCTACAAAGCTCGACTTGTCGCAAAAGGTTTTCGGCAAGTTCAAGGGGTTGACTACGATGAGACCTTCTCACCCGTAGCAATGCTTAAGTCTGTCCGAATCATGTTAGCAATTGCTGCATTTTATGGTTATGAAATTTGGCAAATGGATGTCAAAACTGCATTCCTGAATGGATTTCTGCAAGAAGAGTTGTATATGATGCAGCCGGAAGGTTTTGTCGATCCAAAGGGAGCTAACAAAGTGTGCAAGCTCCAGCGATCCATTTATGGACTAGTTAAAGCGTCTAGGAGTTGGAATAAACGCTTTGATAGTGTGATCAAAGCATTTGGTTTTATACAGACTTTTGGAGAAGCCTGTATTTACAAGAAAGTGAGTGGGAGCTCTGTAGCATTTCTGATATTATATGTGGATGACATATTACTAATTGGAAATGATATAGAATTTCTGGATAGCATAAAGGGATACTTGAATAAGAGTTTTTCAATGAAAGACCTTGGTGAAGCTGCTTACATATTAAGCATTAAGATCTATAGAGATAGATCAAGACGCTTAATTGGACTTTCACAAACCACATACCTTGACAAAGTTTTGAAGAAGTTCAAAATGGATCAAGCAAAGAAAGGGTTCTTACCTGTGTTACAAGGTGTGAAGTTGAGTAAGACTCAATGCCCGACCACTGCAGAAGATAGGGAGAAAATGAAAGATGTTCCCTATGCTTCCGCCATAGGCTCTATCATGTATGCAATGCTGTGTACCAGACCTGATGTGTGCCTTGCTATAAGTCTAGCAGGGAGGTACCAAAGTAATCCAGGAGTGGATCACTGGACAGCGGTCAAGAACATCCTGAAATACCTGAAAAGGACTAAGGATATGTTTCTCGTTTATGGAGGTGACAAAGAGCTCATCGTAAATGGTTACGTTGATGTGAGCTTTGACATTGATCCGGACGATTCTAAATCACAAACCGGATACGTGTTTACATTAAACGGTGGAGCTGTCAGTTGGTGCAGTACTAAACAAAGCATCGTGGCGGGATCTACGTGTGAAGCGGAATACATAGCTGCTTTGGAAGCAGCAAATGAAGGAGTCTGGATGAAGGAGTTCATATCCAATCTAGGTGTCATACCTAGTGCATCGGGTCCAATGAAAATCTTTTGTGATAATACTGGTGCAATTGCCTTGGCAAAGGAATCCAGATTGCACAAGAGAACCAAGCACATCAAGAGACGCTTCAATTCCATCCGGGATCTAGTCCAGGTGGGAGACATAGAGATTTGCAAGATACATGCGGATCTGAATGTAGCAGACCCGTTGACTAAGCCTCTTCCACGAGCAAAACATGATCAGCACCAAGGCTCCATGGGTGTTAGAATCATTACTGTATAATCTAGATTATTGACTCTAGTGCAAGTGGGAGACTGAAGGAAATATGCCCTAGAGGCAATAATAAAGTTATTATTTATTTCCTTATATCATGATAAAAGTTTATTATTCATGCTAGAATTGTATTAAACGGAAACATAATACATGTGTGAATACATAGACAAACAGAGTGTCACTAGTATGCCTCTACTTGACTAGCTCATTAATCAAAGATGGTTATGTTTCCTAACCATGGACAAAGAGTTGTTATTTGATTAACAGGGTCACATCATTAGGTGAATGATCTGATTGACATGACCCATTCCATTAGCTTAGCACCCGATCGTTTAGTATGTTGCTATTGCTTTCTTCATGACTTATACATGTTCCTATGACTATGAGATTATGAAACTCCCGTTTGCCAGAGGAAGACTTTGTGTGCTACCAAACATCACAACGTAACTGGGTGATTATTAAGGAGCTCTACAGGTGTCTCCAAAGGTACATGTTGGGTTGGCGTATTTCGAGATTAGGATTTGTCACTCCGATTGTCGGAGAGGTATCTCTGGGCCCTCTCGGTAATGCACATCACATAAGCCTTGCAAGCATTGCAAGTAATGAGTTAGTTGTGAGATGATGTATTACGGAACGAGTAAAGAGACTTTCCGGTAACGAGATTGAACTAGGTATTGAGATACCGACGATCGAATCTCGGGCAAGTAACATACCGATGACAAAGGGAACAACGTATGTTGTTATGCGGTCTGACCAATAAAAGATCTTCGTAGAATATGTAGGAGACAATATGAGCATCCAGGTTCCGCTATTGGTTATTGACCGGAGACGTGTCTCGGTCATGTCTACATTGTTCTCGAACCCGTAGGGTCCGCACGCTTAAGGTTTCGATGACAGTTATATTATGAGTTTATACATTTTGATGTACCGAAGTTTGTTCGGAGTCCAGGATGTGATCACGGACATGATGAGGAGTCTCGAAATGGTCGAGACATAAAGATTGATATATTGGAAGCCTATATTTGGATATCGGAAGTGTTCCGGGTGAAATCGGGATTTTTCCGGAGTACCGGGAGGTTACTGGAACCCCCCGGGAGGTATATGGCCTTAGTGGGCTTTAGTGGAAGAGAGGAGAGGTGGCCAGGGCTGGGCCGCGCGCCCCTCCCCCTAGTCTGAATAGGACAAGGAGAGGGGGGCGCCCCCCCTTCCTTCTCTCTCTCCTCTTTCCCCCCTCCCGAATCCTATTCCAACTAGGAAAGGGGGGAATCCTACTCCCGGTGGGAGTAGGACTCCTCCTGGCGCGCCCTCCTCCTGGACGGCCGAACCCCCCCTTTGATCCTTTATATATGGAGGCAGGGGGCACGCCTAGAGACACAAGTTGATCCACGTGATCATATTCTTAGCCGTGTGTGGTGCCCCCTTCCACCATAGTCCTCGATAATATTGTAGCAGTGCTTACGCGAAGCCCTGCGACGGTAGTACATCAAGATCGTCACCACGCCGTCGTGCTGACGGAACTCTTCCCCGACACTTTGCTGGATCGGAGTCCGGGGATCGTCATCAAGCTGAACGTGTGCTAGAACTCGGAGGTGCCGTAGTTTCGGTGCTTGATCGGTCGGGCCGTGAAAACGTACGACTACATCAACCGCGTTGTGCTAACGCTTCCGCTGTCGGTCTACAAGGGTACGTAGATCACACTCTCCCCTCTCATTGCTATGCATCACCATGATCTTGCGTGTGCGTAGGAAATTTTTTGAAATTACTATGTTCCCCAACTCAAACTACCCTCAGCATTCCAACCAATTATCAACCGGTGTGATCTCTATCTTTTCGGCCGGCAGCCATTTAGTTATCGTGAGGTCAAAGACTAGTTCTTTTGTCGACCGCTTTTAACAGTCTTCCCACACACTTTATGCTTTACTTCACGATGCCAAAAAGTGTCATCAAACGTAGGAGGAGTTTATCCTGGTCTCGCGAGGATTTCTCCTCTGAGGCTAAGTTCCCTATGGCATGGGACAAAGTGTGTACCCATAGGGTTGATGGTGGCCTTCGTCTTGGGAATTTAGAAGCGCAGATGTTTGGTCTTATGCTAGAATTTGCTTTCAAATTCATCCATTCCCAACCCTTCCTTGGAAGGACTAGATCGTATGCCAATCTCCACTTCACATTGGCCCTCACAACAAGGGGCTCCTTCCTTGGGAAGATCATTTTCAAACATCTCCAGAGCCTACGTGACATCCCCACCACTCGGTGGGGAATGGCTCCTCCACTTTTTTGGGCATGACATATAAATTTTACTAGAGCCTCTTTGCATCCTTCCATGAGCTTTACTTGCACCACACTAAACCAATGCTTTAGTTGCTCAAATTTTGTAGGGTGGATCGATTTAGGTTTTCATAACTGGCTAAACCTAACCGTTGACGATGAACGTGTTGCTTTCAGACTTCTGTTGCAGGAAGTGCCTTAACTATTGTGCCAGAAACACGATGTTGCTAAATGGGAGCCCCTTCACAACCAAAGGTGCATATGAAGCACTTGCTATGCAGCTCTCCATTCTCTTGCTTTGACCTGGCAATCAAGGGTGCGATGTAGGTTTGCATTTTTGGATGGTTGTTCCATCTTGATCGCATTAACACAACAGAGAAATTTCACCAAAAAAACATTGTTTTACTCAGTTTTCTGCCCCCGCCGCGGTAATTCCATTGAAGACAGAGCTCACATGCTCTTCAGATGCAGCGCTGGTTGACAAGTTTGGCGCAATCTTGAATACTTCTTAGCTTTAGCCTGATCGACAAACTATGGAAACCCTCGATACCTAATGGCCCGCCAATGACCATCGGTATGTTCATCTTTTTGATTGTATTACGGAAATTTTGGGACACCCATTACTCAAAAGTCTTCAAGGCTATGGATGTAGGCAACAACATTGTAATCCATAACATCATCATTGATATCTTACTTTGGTCACAACTTAAATCAGTCAAGCTCAAGGATCACACCGGAATGTGGCGTGATAACCGTTCTTCACACTCAATGTGACTCTGTAACAACACTTATTTTTGGAATATATCCATGCGGGAAGTATTTCCCTTGACAGTTTCTTAAAATAAATCCTTAGGCTGGACAAGAATCATTGTTTTTTTCACACTTAGGAATGACATCGGATTTTCTCAAGCGTGAAGCACGGGGTAGCAACCAAACTAGTCCATAAAGGAGAGGTGTTGGAAGAACCTCGATTGGATTGGTTGCATCCGGGTTTTGGTTACCGGATGAAATACTGTGGTTACCACCTGGCAATCAGAATTACCTATCCCCTCTAGTGGATGAATTTACTAGTTGAAAGCCCCTGTGTTCAGAGTAAATAACTAAAGTACTTTGGAGGTGGTGGCATCGAATCTCATTGCCAGAACATTTTTTTGTCAATTTTTAGTTACGCATGAATTTTGTCAATTTTTCAATACAGCATGAATAAAAGGAGGACATCCTCACAAGGATGATTTAAAGAGAAGACTATTGAATTCATGCTCCAATCAACTCATCCAAAAATCTGAACTGTTGAAGGGAGGCGGGCAATATATTTCAACACAGACTCCATGCCAAAGGAGATAGGGCTCCAACCAGTTGACTAGGGCTGACACGATGTATGTTGTGTGGTTCTTAAGCTTGTTACTATCAACACAAGTAAATAAATTCAAATTTTATTTGATTTTTTTATGAAACCTCAAAAGGTTCAATCCATTAAGAAACCAAAAGAGATTTTTTTCCAACTATTTACAGAAAAATAAGCGAAAACATTTAACATGCCCAGAAGATAGGTCACCACTGAAGGTGAGGAGAGCAACATACAAAGATCACAGACCGTTGCAGGAAAATAACATAGAAAAAAGACAAAAATGCTAAATCCACATATGGTCAAAAAAGATTTACGAAGACTTCCAAAATTACTAAAAAAAGAGGAGCGCAGCTTGCAAATGCCTAACTCTTCAAACACGATAGAAGCCGTTGACCAAGGCAAAGGTGAATGTTGACTTGGGGGCAACAAAGAGCATAGCACCCAAAGGAGCCATTGCTTGCTTTGAACGAAGGCGAACCTTGCCATGGTACCATTCTTTCAACACCAAAGAGGCTTCCCTACCCTCTCACCCTATCTTGAAAAGCATCGGCCCCCCGAACAAAAGAAAGCTCACATGGAGCACACATGGTCACTAGAAACTAGACCACCAAGAAGAAGAGACGCTTTGCCCGATCATCGTTGCCAGCCACACCATGTCGAAAACAGCACCGCCGTCACCATCCACGGACTACACCCCCAACAACCCGCTGAAAGGGACATGCTCTAGACAATGCCTCCAAGGAGTGAAGATGCTACGGTGCCTCCGCTCCCCGGTAGGACAAGCCGGCCAATGGTTTTCACCCAGAGCCAAAGGTGAAGGATGACAACCCACAGTGACACCTCCAGGGAGGGGAAAGGACACTCAAGAGCATCATAGGCACCAACATCGTCAGGCTGAGTTAGAATCGGCCACTAACCGCACAAAGTCCACCGGTCACCCTCTGATCGAGATTACATGTCATCGTAATTACCTTTTTCCGAGTGAGCGACTCCAACTTCACTAGGCCAACAAAGAAATTGAATCATTGGGTTGCATCTATATTTGTGCGAAAATGTATACCTACGCATAACTTACTATACAGTCTTGCTAAGTCTCAGTCGACTGAGACTTCGCTAAATCTCAGTCGATGTTATATCCATAAGATTTTACATTAAGATCCATGAAAAAATTTCTTTTTAATTTTTTTTCTTTTGTATGTTATGTCACTTGACCAAGACTTGGTTAAATTTCAGCCAATTGAGACCTATCCATACCCCTTACTAAATTCTTACGTAACATTCCTATAATCTCTTTCCAGCCCCTGATTTCAACTGTGGGCCCCCCTCTCCCTGATTACATCCAATCAAAATAGCCCACCTGATGCTTTAGGTATTGTTAATAGCACGTTGCGTTGTCACGCCATTGTCTCCGTGGACGCTTTGCTTCATTCACTCACGCCCCCGCCATTGTCGTTGGCGCTATGGCCCGAAACAACAGACGTACGCGTGCCAAATTAAGGCAGCCCCAAAGGACCGTGCCCTCCGACCATTCCTCCCGTCACCTCTGTCCTCCCCTCCACATCTCTCCCGGCGCGTGGTCGGTCGGGGGCTGCCATTGGCCTCCGCCGCCACCGCCCGGACCTCGTACGTCGGCCGATCACCCGATCAACTAACCAGCCTGCAGACCCCTAAGCACGCACGTCGTACGTCTCCCCATCTCCGAAAATGCACCGGTGGCTCATCGGCAGCTGCGGCGACATGCGCCCGCCCCGCCGCCGCATCCAGGAACCGCAAGTCCAAGGTACCAGCTGCATGCGCCGCTCACGTTCTCGGATCTTAGATTGCTCCGGCGTACGTGCACCATGCATGCATGCGTGCGCGCGCACGCTCTAGAGAGTGACATTTTGGAATTCCTTCGTGTAGAGGAGCCTCGGCCGCGTCGGTGCACGTCGTCGCCGCCGAAGCTGAGAAAGACGAGCTCGGAGCCGATTATGCTCTCCCTGCCCAAGGACCTGGCGGAGTTTCGGGCGATGTCGGTGTACGGGAACCTCAAGCTCTTCACGTACGACCAGCTCAGGCGGGCCACCGGCGACTTCAGCCCCACGCAGATCATTGGCGAGGGCGGCTTCGGCGTCGTCTACAAGGGGGTCATTGGCGCTGTGGTGGTCGCCGTCAAGCGGCTCAACCCGGACGGCATTCAGGGCGACCGCGAGTGGCTGGTCAGTTTCTATCGAAATGTATAATCCACTATCACCAATTCACTCTTTATGGAAAAAACTATCACCAATTCACCATGGCACATTGAATCTTTACGAAACCAAAACACGGGAAGTTGCAAAACAAAAATCTGCTTGGAAGAAAGTGAGTTTCCGTGTAAGATACAAAGGGATTTTTAGTCAGGTTCAGAGATCTTGTGTGCATGCAGACCGAGGTGAGTTGCCTGGGGCAGTACAGCCACCCGAACCTGGTGGAGCTCATCGGCTACTGCTGCGACGACGACCACCGGCTGCTGGTGTACGAGTTCATGGCCAAGGGCAGCCTCGAGAACCACCTCTTCCGACGTACGCACACCCACACCAACGATCCCACCCACTTCTTACATACTGCATGCTGAACATCTGTTTCATCACCATCATCGGATGCACCAGGCGCGTGCACCCTGTCATGGACAACCCGGGTGAGGATCGCGCTGGACGTGGCGAGGGGGCTGGCGTTCCTCCACGGCGCGGCGCGGCCCATCATCTACCGCGACTTCAAAACCTCCAACATCCTCCTCGACGCCGACTTCGGCGCGAAGCTGTCAGACTTCGGGCTGGCCAAGGAGGGGCCGGTGGGCGGGAAGACGCACGTGTCCACCCGGGTGATGGGCACCTACGGCTACGCGGCGCCGGAGTACATGGCGACGGGGCACCTCACGGCGATGAGCGACGTGTACGGCTTCGGCGTTGTGCTGCTGGAGATGCTGGTGGGGCAGCGCGCGCTGGAGCCGAGCCGGGCGGGGAGGGCGGGCAACCTGGTGGACTGGGCGCGCCCGATCCTCATCCGGGGCAGCAAGCTGGAGAAGATCGTGGACGCCCGGATGGCGCAGCAGGGCGCCTACTCGGCGCGCGCGCTGGAGCGGGTGGCGCGGCTGGCGTACGACTGCCTCAGCCAGAACCCCAAGGTGCGGCCCGCCATGAGCCGGGTCGTGCTCGTGCTCGAGGCCGCGCTCGCCATGCCGCCGGAGGAGGAGGGCGACGGCGATGGAGGCCGTGGCGGCGGCGACGCCTCCCCGACTCCGGCCCGGTGATCGATGTGATGTACGCGATGTTGTGTATGTAGGTTTTTGTTTTGGTAACTGCGAGAGGATAGGTCTGTGTGTGTGTGTGTAAATTTAAATGCGGAGAGAAAGCGCGGTTGTGGACAAACTACTCAAATCGTTTTTTGTTCAAAAATAAAATGTGCTCGTGATGGATACGGGAAAAAAAATCGTTTTTTGTTCAAAAATAAAATGTGTTCGTGATGGATACGGGGAAAAAAAGCACTGTGTGGCTGCTGGGATTCGAGCCCAGGTCTCCACGGCCACAACGTGAAATTCTCACCACTAAACTACAGCCACATTGATGGACAGAAACCGTTACTACGCTTAATATACCATAGAAACCAGAGGACGCAGTACGGAACCTACTGTCTCGTTTCTTCCTGGGAAATTGACAGTGACATTGTGATCTATATTACGTGGACTCATGTTACACATTGCTCGGCCCTGAACACCAGCGCCTTTTCGATCTGAAACAGCTTCCCACTCACTCTACATGGTTTGTATTTCTGAAACATGTGCAGGGCATACAGTAGAAACGAGCACAATCGGTGCATACAATTCTCCAGTCCAAGCTCACTTGCCAGCTGCAACTTTACTGAAACTAAACCCGCCTGAACCAACAGAACAAGAACAAGGCCTCTCAACTAAATTTCTCAAACCAGGGGCACCGATATGAAACATTGCCATGATGTATTTAGCAGACTTGCTTTATATTCCAATACATTCATCAGTACCACAAAAAGCGACTAGTATCCCGTATGCCCAACTTCAATTCCCGGTATTGCTAGTTACATGTTGGGATGGGCAGGTACATTGTATGTATCACCAGCTTCCTCGAGGGGCCTGCGGCGTCTGTTGAACAGCCGCTAGCGGGTTCATCTGGACGGAGAACGCAAGCTGGAGGGCATCGAGGAACGCCCGTCGCAGGGACGAAGCGTGTTGGAACACCGCCCTGTCAGCGCAGATTCATATGAAAAACATTCAACTGTATCAGAAAAACCACAGAAGATGCTCTGGATCGTTTGGAAGTCTGTCTGCAGCAGCTAGATGAAACCTTTACCTCTTCAAGCCGGCGCCTTTCCTCCGTAGAACGTAGACTGTCGAGAACAGCAGCGAGAACAGAAGCATTAGCTTACCACTTGGTAGAACAATATGCATTCTGCCAAACTTTACGCGCACCGAATGGAACCACCAAAACATGGGATCAAAGTTATTTGGGACGCGCTGAAGGGAAGGCTCAATGTACTTTGGTAAGCCATTTTTTTTCACATTGGGTGCACGTGTGGTGCTTGTCGGAGCATCCTCATGGGTTGCTGGTGTTGGGCTTTTCTCAGAAGCGGAAAGGTTCCTCTCTGCTGATTGTTTTGCTCCTGTAGCAGTGGATGACTTTTCATTTCCAGCTGCTTGAAGTCCATTAAGTTTTTCTAGCAGCTCCTGTGGAAAAATTAAGAAACAACTTAATGATGCAAACAAATGAAAACTTAGGGAAGAATAAATGCAGAGACAACAGAATTCCATGATCAATATTGTAAGAAAACAATATGAAAATAAGGGAAGTCCTAACTCAGCATGCTATAGTTATCTACAACTAACATACTCCATCACAAAAATTACCTGTCGATCTTGCTCAATCAATTCTGCCTTTTTTACCCATGAGATGGCATTTTCAGGCTCATGAGAGGCAATGCTAAGGAATGTAACTGTATACAATTCCACCACCTCCAAATACTCTTCAGTTGTCATAGTTGATGTAACAATAAGACCATTCGAAGTTATTTCCTGTTCTCCATTCAAAACATAAACTTGATCATCTGTGTATCTCCATTTAGCAAGGAAGTCCTCAAAAATTGGTCGAAGGTCAGGCCCAGAACCTTCTGCCATTAGCATGGTAGCCCTATATGGAAGATACATGTCAATGGTACAGAAAGGAGGAACCGCGAAGTAAAACCAAGAACACATGAGAATTTTATGTAACAGCTACCCTGTCAGGAAAACCTTCACCGGTATTGATGCCACTGAACCATACATAGCTTTAAGCTGAACAAACATCTCAGTTGTCCTGGAACAGTTAGCATATGTGTTAAACATATATTAGAATAAAAACTAGGTACCAAAAATTATGCAAATGTTCTACACAATAACAAAGAATGTCTATATCATCACTATTTAAGGACTTCATGATATAGCATATGGCTTTTCATAAGCATCCATATAAAAATAGCTGAATAAAGAACTTTCTATTCCACATATATATCATCTTCATTTGCCTGTTCCTAGGGAAGCTAGCAATTGAGGCACGTGTATGAATGTCCATTCATACGAAACATCTGGTAATAAGTGAGACAGTTTAATTCCCAACGTGCATTTATAAGACACATTTGGTAACAAGTGAGACAGTTTAGTTCCCTTTTTATTAGGACTACTTTTAAGGTGGTTCTGGCAAAACAATGCATCACCATATATAGCTGGCAATGACGGTTTTCCTTTTGCAAATACATTAACCTCATTAAGAATTTTGCTATATTAGCAGTATTAGATTCTGGTTGATCAACATCCTTATCTTGTTACAACACATTTACAGAAACTGGAAATTAATTAGAACAAATAGTAGCTTATCTATATCTATACCACTATATAGTGTGCGAATAACTTTGAATAACAACCATTGGATGAAGCCGATCTAACGGTGGAGACGTGGCAAATCCGAGTGTTATTGACCGTTGGATCTTCTCATTACTTCACTGGATTCTTCCACGTGTACTATCTAGAAGATTCTATGGTTGGGCTAAAGCCATACGGACATTTTGCACAAAATTTAAAGCACACTTCTACTTTATTCTAGACTCTTCCATACTCAGACTCTCCTAACTTCTTTTTCTATCAAACTATCATTCATTTTACTTCGTATTCAAGTCTATGTACCTTCATAAATCATATTTATCTTTACAGATACTGTAGAACATTAGCTTTGAGATAGCCAAAAAAGATACCTAGATAAAACACGCTCAGTATATTTTACGTGATTTTTGTATGTTATACTTCATGCATATGCCTCACAATTTCATTTGCCGGCATAACTAGCCAAAAAGGATACCTAGATAAAACAGGCACAATATATTTTACAGTAACAATATGTCTATCTTTGGTTGTAGTTTGACTATATGAGCTCTCACGTGCTATGCACGAACTTACTAGTATGCAACAAAAGGAGAAAAGAAATAGGATTTACCTTCTGAGCTCTTTAAGTGCTTGAACGAGTACAATGCCAACTAATTCGAGCATCTCCAAAAGTTCATCATCATCCCATACTCTTTCTCTATTGGCCGCTCGAATTTGATCAGACACAGACAATGCAGTCAAAACCGCTTGGTCGAACGATCCGCTGACCAGATAGCTGAACCATGATAATTGCAACAAAGTGAACAAGTTCCAATCTTTTTATCTCCCCCTTTGGAACCTTGTATGCTAAAACTTAAACTAAAATATGAATACACCATGGTCACCTACGCATCATCGGCAATTACAAGAAAGGAAGTGCCAATTTCTACCTAGCAATTAGCATGGAAAGCATGTCCATTGACTGGTCTGAGTAAATCTTGTTACACTTCCAAAGTGAAGGAAATTGCATATCATACTTTGCTGCTAGTAATGCTGTAGAAAGACAATTATAGTTCATTCATCCAATTACATGGTGGTGAGAGGGTAGGATGAACACGTATGCTAACAAGAACGACCACGAAGCACATGAATGAATATGAAACGAAGTGAGAGCAGAGCAGCGGGGCAGAGGGAGGAGGGGGAATCTTACCACTCGGCGTCGTCTATTTGCTTCCAGAGATCCGTTCCCTCGGCCGCTGAGGTCCCCATGGTTCCCGGTCCCTGCCTCCACCTCACGAGTAAGTTCCTAGCTCTTCCTTTCCACCCGCCGGAGACCGCAGGTCAGGGAGGGGACGCGCCGTGCTGCGGCGGAGAGAGGGAGAGATGGTCAGGGACGGATTCGGCGGGGAGAGACGGAAATTTGTTGGGATTGCGAACGGAGTGGATAGCTGATGCGGGGGGGCGTTTCTATACTCACCGGAAGAAAGGTTCCAGCACCTCGAGAGGGAGAAGGAGAGGAAGAATCGCTTGCGTCAGCGAGCTCCAGCGGCGGACGGGGCGGAGTGGAGCCGCGCCGTCGAAGTCGTCGGCGAGCTGCGACGGGGACGGCAGGCTCCGGTGGCGTCGTGCCCGGGCCGGCCTCCTGGGTAGAGTTGGAGTCGTGATGTCGACGGGCGGGCAGCCCAATCGGGCCGAGCCGTGGAGTGTTGTCGTTCGATGGGCCTCCGTGTACATTGTTGGATCAGTTTACAGCCCATGTAACGGGTACCACCTAGACTACTGTTAGCATGTGATTCTCAACAACAACAAAAAAGAATTCTCAAAAAAAAAGACTGTTAGCATGTTATAAACTAATAAAAGAAAACTACTCCCTACGTTCCTAAATATAAGTCTTTGTAGAGATTCCACTAGATGGACTACATACGGAGCAAAATGAATGAATCTAAACTTGAAATGCATCTATATACATCCGTATGCGGTTCATAATAAAATTTCTACAAAGACTTATATTTAGGAACGGAGGGAGTAGATGCTAGCATTTAGAGTTTCAGATTTACCTCAAAAAAAAGTTTCAAATTGTACATTGAGAGCAAGTTTAACTGCCTCTTTCCGAATAGTTCTTTTGGGCGGCTTAAAAAATAAGCTACCTCTACCCAGCTTAAAAAATAAGCCGCTTCATAAATTTATTGAGACTTCTAAATTAGTTATCCCATAACTAGTTCAGCAAACCCAATAAATGAGGGAGGTGGCTTATGGAAAAAAGTTGGGGAGAAAGCAGCTTATTTGTTAAGCCGCCAAAAGAACTAGCTCATGGACGGGTGGATCGAGTTGATCCTATCAATGGATGGGAAGAAAGTTCTTATAAAGTCAGTGACGCAAGCACTGCTACCTCGAGGACCGTGTGAGCATATTGATAGATTATTGAGGCAATTTTGGTAGGGTGCAAAAGTAGGAAAAAGGAAGACAGTGTGGGTATCATTGAATGATATGACGCAGCCAAAGTATATGAGAGGATTGGGTTTCAGAAAGATTGACCTTTTCAATTTGGCCACGTTAGCTAAACAAGTGTGGAGACTAATCTGTCACCCTTTATACTTTAGTGCTCTAATTTTGAAGGCGGTGTACTATCATATAGATGACTTTTTAACTACTTAGCTAGGGGCAAAGCTATCCAAAATTTGACGGATTCTGGAGGGCAGAGAATTTTTGAAACAGGGTCTGCTTAGAAGGATCGGTGATGGACAATCTATGCACGTATGGACAGATGACTGGATCCCAAGAGAGGCCATGATGAAACATGTTGTGCAACTGAAGTCCGCAATAGTTATGGTGGTCGGTCTAATTGATCATGCCAACCAAGTATGGAAGAAACAAGAGCTTAGTGAGCATATGTTAGTGCTGGATGTGGAGAGTGTACGACATATCCTTTGGCCACAACAGTTTGTGTGGACTATTTAGGTGGCGGGTCTTGTCACAAGTTTTGAGAAGAGCCTCATCACTCCAATCAGATGTGTCGGCATCGACTTTGACTGCGTTCTTCTGAGTTTCTAGCCATGTGTTCTGCTTTCCTCCTGAGATACCTTAGACTCCCTCTGTCGATTCACTTCCTCGAGAAAATTGACCTTCAGTACATTGTTGACAAGGTTGTGGGGAAGCTTGTGGCTTGCAGGGGCATTTTGTCACCGTTGTTGGCAGGACGTTGCTGGTCAAATCGATGCTCACCTCCCAATGTACCTATCTCATCATGGTTTTTGT